>NW_007727026.1:132292-136493 GCF_000696425.1 Galeopterus variegatus
CACTGGCTGGGCGAGGCGCGGGAGCAGCGCCGAGGGTTGCAATCCCGTTGCCGGTCCCCGGTCCGGTACGGGGGCAACACTGAGGGTTGCGATCCGTTGCCGGACACGGAAAAAAAGACAAAAGACAAAAAAAAAAAAAAAAAGTATACATTTGGAGAAAGAAGGCTGGAAAATGGGTTTTAGTTCTATGTAGCTAAGCAGTACTCAGAAACATTCATTGGGAAATCTGGTTAACCCAGAACAGATTACCAATATTTAACTGGAGGATTTGAGAATTACCTACAAATATCTTTGGAATTTTTACATAGAGTAAACTAGAAGTCCTAGCTTTTAGAGAGAAAAAAGGTAACAACACACAGATTCTTCTTCTGCTCTTCTGGTAATAGCAGGGAACAGAGAAAAGGACTCCCTCTCCACTTTGCACCCATTTCTGGCCACACTCACATGGCAAGCACTGTCACCAAAGGAAAGGCTCTGGTCAGTTATGTCACCAGGCCCATTCCCTTAAATTAGGCCCTATTCTGAAGCTTCAGGCTGAGCCAAACGGTTCCTTCAGGTCTAAAGTGAATACTGGTCTAGACCCAAACACTCTTCATTTGAAATTTTCCTGTTGAGTGTCAACTATATAGCAAGACCAGTAAAACAAACCATTTCAATCAAGATCTGTTACCCCATTTACTCCATGTCTTGTGTATATGTATCTCCCCATCTGCAACCCCCTTGAAACACACACCTGCATTGGGATAACAGAGAACATAGGCTGTTGTACATTTTCCAATTGTTTCAATAAAAGGTCTCATTTCAGCTGCGCCCAGAGCACAGTTTAATCCAATGCTGGAAAAACAGAAAGAAGATATTAGAAGCATCATCTCTCATTCAAAATATTTATGCATATAAAAGTTATGATAAATAGAGGAATATATCTAAACCCAAGCAGATAGCAAATCTCCTAATTCAAATCACCTTTATTCAACTATAGTCAAAGTCATCTCCCTGAGGTCACCCGTGACACTGAATATTCTCATCATGTCTCTAATTTCAGATAATCTTACAGCTAAAGGACCCTGCCTGCAGATGTGACTCCTTAAATTCATTCACAGACTGGCTAATGGTGCATTGTGGGACAGAAATGCCAGCAAACTACCACTGCTAATAAAGATGTGATCTGAAAGCAATATTTAAGGAAAGGGGGAAAGGAAAATTTTGGAAGTAGAAGGAACGTGCTGGCTAATGGTGCATTGTGGGACAGAAATGCCAGCAAACTACCACTGCTAATAAAGATCTGATCTGAAAGCAATATTTAAGGAAAGGGGGAAAGGAAAATTTTGGAAGTAGAAGGAACGTGAAATGGTAGAAAGAAGCCACCCTTTAAGTCCAGAAGACCAGGACTTAGTCCCTGCTCCATAAGTAGCAGTCCCTACTACCCTACAGTGGGGGCCCCTGAGGTCTTCCAGAATCTGGGAATCAACTATGAAGCTACTAGACTATGTGATCTTTTATGTTTTCATGTGCTACTTTTTTCTTTTAGTATGATTCCTAAGTGTAATATGGTATCCTAGATTGGATCCTGGAATAGAAAAAGACATTAGTGGAAAACCTCTTAAAATCCGAATGAAGCCTGAAGTTCAGTTAATAGTAATGTATTCTAAGTTTTGATAAGAGTATCACCTGTAACATGCTAACACTAAGGAAAACTAGAAGAAGAGTATACAGGAATTCTCTGTATTATCTTTGCAATTTTTCTGTAAATCTGAAGTTATTCCAAAATAAAAGTTTATTTAACAAACAAACATCCAACATCCACTTCTGATAAAACTCACAGCAAACTAGGAACAGAGGGGAATTTGCTCAAATTGATAAGGAACATCTACAAAATCCCTCGAGCTGAAATACTTAATGATGTGAAACTGCTGCTTTTCCTCTAAGATCAGGAACAAGGCAAGGACGTTCACTCTCATCTCCTATCCAACACTGTACTAAAAGTCCTAGCTAATGCAATAATAGAAAATGGAAAACAAAAGATATACAAATTGGAAAGGAAGAAATAAAACTGTCTTTGTTCACAGGTGATATGACTATCTACATAGAAAATCCCAAAGAGTCACTAAAAACTCCCAGGACTAATAAGGAATTATACACAAAGTTTGCAAAATACAAGATAAATATACAAAATTCAATTTTTTATCTGTAAATTAGCAATGAGCAACTAAAATTTAAAACAAAAAACACAAAACTATTACATCAGCACCAAAACAAATGAAATACATGGGTATAAATGTGACAAAATCCATACAAGAGTTATTTGAGGAAAACTACAAAACTGATGAAAGAAATCAAAGCAGATCTAAGTAAATGTGAGATATTCCATTGTTTATGAACGGGAAGACTCAATATTATTGAGATGTCAATTCTCTCAACTTATCTATACTCAACAGAGTCAAAATCAAAGTCCCAGCAAGTTATTTTTTGGATATCAAGAAACAGATTCTAAGGTTTATATGGAGATGAAAGACCCAGAATAGGAAACATAACACCGGAGGAGAACAAAGTTGGAGACTCACACTACCTGACTTCAAGACTTAACAATAAAGCTACAGTAACCAAGGCAGTGCAGTACTGGTGAAAGAAGAGACAAATAGATTAATGGAACAGAATAGATAGTCCAGAAAGAGACCCACACAAGTGCAGTCAACTGATTTTTGACAAACGAGCAAAGGCAACCCAAAAGAGAAGGGAGAGTCTTTTCAGCAAATGGTGCTGAAACAACTGGGCATCCATGTTTGAAAAAATTAATCTAGACACAGATGTTACACCTTTCACAACAATTAACTCAAAATGGATCAGAGACCTAAGTACAAATCTCAAAAATGTTAAAATTCTGAAGATAACATCAGAGAAAATCTGGGTGACCGTGGGTTTTGCAATAAGGTTTTAGGTAAAACACCAAAGGCAGAATCCATGAAAGAAAAAACTGATTAGCTGCACTTCGCTAAAATGACAAACTGTTCAACAAAAGACATTGTAAAGGGCAATAGAAGACAAACCACAGGCTAGGAGAAAATATTTGCAAAACGTTTACCTGATAAAGAACTTGTATGCAAAATACACAAAGAATTCTTAAAACTCAACAAGAAGAAAACAAATAACCCAATTTTTAAAATGGGCTAAAGATCCAAACAGACACCTCACGAAAGATATGCTGATAGCAAATAAGCATATGAAAAGATGCTCAACAACGTATGTCTTTAGGGAACTGCAAGTAAAAACAAGACACCACTATAATCCAAAACCTAGAACCTCGTTCACTGCTGATGGGAATTTAAAATGGCACAGCTGCTCTGCAGGACAGTTTGGCAGCTTCTTACAAAATATATATACTCTTACCGTATGATCCAGTCATCAGCTCCTGGTTACCTACACAAATGAGCTGAAAACTTATGTCCACACAAAACCCTGCACACGAATGTTCACAGCAGTTTAATTCATAATTGCTAAAATGTAGAAGCAACCAAGATATCCTTCAATATGTAAATGTATAAAAAAAAACTGTGGTACATCTATACAGTGGAATATTATTCTTAGCTAAAAAACTATTGAGCATGCAAAGACATGGATGAACCTTAAACACATATCACTTCGTGAAAGAAACCAATTTGAAAAAGTTACTTATTATTATATGATTCCAACTATTTTCAATTCTGGAAAAGGCAAAATTATAGAGACAGTACAAAGATTAGTTGCCAGCAGGTAGGGAAAAAGGATGAATAGGTAAAGCACTGAAGATTTTTAGGGCAGTGAAACTATTCCATATGATACTGTAATGGTAGATACACATCATTATAACTTTCTCAAAACCCATCGAATGTACAATACCATGCCTAAATCCTAATCGTAACTTTGGACTTCAGATAATAATGTGCTGATACTGGTTCATATTGGCAGAGGTACCACACCAATGTGAGATGTTAATAACAGGTGAAATGGGGGAGGGGAGGAGGCTGGGGTGGGAGGTATGTACATGGCAACTCTGCACTTTCTGCTCAACTTTTTCTAAAAACCTGAAACTGATCGAAAACAAAGAAATATGATTCTGCGATCTCTGGTATCTGAAAAAAATCACATCTCAGTTAAGATAGCTAAGTCCAATGCATGGCTAATTTACGACTAACCTTTGAATAGACCTATGCAGTTTCGCTATTTC
>NW_007727026.1:137553-140427 GCF_000696425.1 Galeopterus variegatus
ACCCTTGGTGGGAGCGCCGCCGCGCTCCCAAGCGGCGCACTCTCCAGTGCGCCACCGGGCCAGCCCAGTTCCTCATCTGTTGAATGATGAAAATAATGACCAATCGGTTCTCCGGGTCATGGTAAAGTTCAAATTAAATAGCATATATATAAAAATTTATATAAGCTATACAGTTTTCATATTGCTATTACCTCATTCTGATACAACCACCCTTCCTTTCTTTGCTTAGAAAACTCTGACTCATGTTTTTAAAACATCAAACATCACCTTCTCTACAAAGCCATCTCTGAATCCCACAAGGACTCTATTACTCCTATGTATTGCCAGATTTTTATTTTTTATTTTTGTGACTTAGAATAGCATTTTATATTCTACATTTTAATTTACTGATGTCTTTCTCCCAGTGTGGATTGTTTCATATTTACCTGTATTCCAGGGTATACAGCAGAATTTCAGTAAATGTTTGATGAATTAATAATATAATGGTTCTGTCCCACTGGTCTTTCTTAACGCATGTGCAGTATTTGATCACCACAGATCAGTAAGCAGCAATGTCCCACATATCACCTTTTCACATGCTGTTTGCTGCCTTCTACCTGCCCCTTCAGTTTGTAAGACGTATAACAAAATGCTGACCAAATACATTCCTCCTATGAGTAGGCTGCAGATGGATGTTAAAGACATAGAAAAGATTGTAGGAAGACAAAAAAAAAAATTAGCCACTGAGTGAATCAAAAGTCAGAATTAACTGCATGTTTGTTAAAGGAATAAAAACGTAAGTTATTTAGAACCTCAATAAAAGCTCGTACTTGGGTTCCTGCAGGGAGGTGGTGGCAGAAAGAACATCTTCTAAAATACGCATGAGAACTGCCAGGCAAGCGAAGGCTGAGATGACACTCAGGACAACACAGATACTTCCTCTAACATCGAGGGGCTCTAACCAGGTAACAAACTAAGACTTAGCAAAGAAGGTAAGGAAGATGAAAAGAGTGAAGGGAGAAATGCTGAAAATGTTTGAAGAAAGGCAAAAATATATTTTTTAAATAAACTAGATAAAGTTTGTCTTCAGAGACCTCTACACTTTCCTGTTTTCAGTTTTTCTGTTAAACATTTACTGGACCCCTACTATGTGCCAGGGATTCCATTAAACACTAGAGAAACAAAGTTGAAGAGACCAAACCCTTAAAAGCTATTAAGGAAACAATCACACCCCAGTGCAACACAGTTATCAGACCCAATCAATCATGTATCAATGCATCCCAAATGTAAAGCAGCTTTTAAGAAATCACACCACAACATTAAATTAATTGTAGGATACACACTGAAATTAGAAACATTAAAACATGAATTTAAAAAATCACATTAAGGGCCGGCCCGTGGCTCACTCGGGAGAGTGCGGTGCTGATAACACCAAGGCCCCGGGTTCGGATCCCACATAGGGATGACCGGTTCGCTCACTGGCTGAGCGTGGTGCTGACAACACCAAGTCAAGGGTTAAGGTCCCCTTATCGGTCATCTTTTAAAAAAAAAAAAAAAAATCACATTAATTGATAAAATGTGGTATATAACACAGTGGCTAAGAGCATGCTCCTGTTCCTAGACCGCCTATGTACTTGACCGTGGGCAAGTTACAACCTGAGTTTCCTTCTCATTAAAATTAAGTTGTTAACTATGCACGCTACCACTTCATGAAAAGGACAAGCCTGATCCCTGTCCTACTGGAGCTCGTGTTCCGTGAGGATGTTCCTCCATGCTTCGGATGAAAAATCTGCTACCGTCCAAACTGATGTTTTCCTACAGGAGATAAACCTGTATGATTACCAGAAGCAGCTGTGGGCCAGATGAGACCGGCAATGCCTGCTGCAGCTTAATTCCTAGGAACTTTTGAACTCAAGAGGAAAGGCATATGCTCTGTTCCACTCCTGCCGCCACCTAGGATTGAGTTAATTCCACCCTTCATTCCTTTTTCTGTTCTGTGCCCTCTCCTCCACGTACTCAAACCTCACTCAGCCTTCACTACCAACTTTAAGTTCCTGTCCAGCTGTCTCTGACAAGGATAAATAAGGGAGACCAAGATGGCGACAGGTCAGGAGCGGCGGCGCCAGAAGACAGCACGAGCCTGAGAAGTGTGCTCTGTGCTGCCAGAGTGCTATTTGCATTTCCAAGAGCAACAAAAAATGAATAAGTCGATGATCAACTAATCTACAACGATAAAAAAGCAACTACAGATTCGAGGTTTAGGGCCGACACAAAAGAAGATTCCTGAGAGCACCCGAGCCACGCCGCAGGACCGAGTGACCAGCCCGAGGCAGCAGGGGTGGCGACGACACAGAAACGGAGAGGAAGCCGCCCGGCCGGCCCAGCTCTGTGAGTGAACCCCAGCCCGGCCCTGCTTGTGGGGCAGACGCCCGCCCGGCTTCCGCCGGCCACACCAGGCCAATCACCGGCACCAGGGCTGCCTCCATTTTCTTGGGTGGGGGTGGAGCCAGGCCTGCCCTCCTTGCTCGGCGTGGCTCCTCACTGAGCCTTGCCACTTGCTTGCCCCGGCGCGGGGCCTTCCGGGGCCTGCGGACCGGCCTCACATCCCATTCCCCCCGTGGATCTCTGGCGGGGCTGGTGGCGTGTGGAGCCCCCGGCCAGCGTCAGGAGGGCAGGGAAAAGGAGGCCGGCCCGATTGTCACTCCACCGCACCCTGGGCTCCGGCATCAGGTAAACTTCCTGTTTCCGGGAGGCAGATACCATCTCTGTGGCCATAAGTTCGGAAGAACCCCTAACCGATTTCTGGCTGGGAGAGGTGCGGCCGGAGCGCTCCTGAGCTCGCTTGAACCTGCCGGAGAACTGACTGCGGGCGGGTGACGGAGTCAGTCCACGCCG
>NW_007727026.1:141166-141807 GCF_000696425.1 Galeopterus variegatus
GTGTGCTGTGGGCTCCTCCCCCGAGGAGCTCACGCCCTGGTGTGGGAGACAAGGCAACTACACAAATAACCGCAATACCAGGAGAAGGTAAGAAGTCCAGAGAAAGCCCTATTCAGTGCTACAAAGGCACCCAGAGCGACCGGCAATCTGCGCCTAGCAGATACCTGAAAGTCTTCCTGGGCGGGGTGGTGCCGAGCAGGGGCTTGAAGTCCCAGCTGATAGACGAGGGTTGCAGAAGACAAGCCCCAACCCAGTACTGAGTGCACAGAGAGGGGAGGCGTCTGGCTAAGGAGGCGGAGACTCGGCAGAAAACACACACCCTGCGGGCCACCTCTGCAAGGTCCAACAGCCCCACCTAGTGCGCACAGAGCGGGGAAATGTCCGGATAGGAAGGCAGAGACTCGGCAGAAAACACATACCCTGTGCGGCCGCCACTGCGTGATCCAGCACCCAGGGCCAGAGCGCACGGAACAGAGAAAAGTTCTACACAGGAAGTGGAAGCTCAAAAGAGATCACACACCCTGTGGTACCATCCCGGGATCCAGCAGCCCAGTAGAGTCCAAGCTGACCAGAGAGGAGGCTCCCGGAGAGGCCCAAGACCTGAGGCAAACACACACACAAGACACTAGAGGCCAACTGAG
>NW_007727026.1:145089-148901 GCF_000696425.1 Galeopterus variegatus
GAAAAAGAAATACCACATATTCTCACTTATTGGTGGGAGCTAAAAATAAATAAATAAATTCTCTCACACACAAAAAATAACCGGGGGGGAGGGGAAGAAGATATAACAACTACAATCCTTTGAAGTTGTTACAACAAGCAAACGGAAAGGACATTGTTGGGTGGGAGGGGGGAGAGGGAGGAGGGAGGGAAGTTTCGGTGATGGGCCATAATAATCATCCACATTGTATATCAACAAAATAAAAATTTAAAAAAAAAAAAAAAATTAAGATGTTAATACCAGTACCTACCTCAAGGTGTTGTTACTAAAATACAAGAAAGAACTCCAATAAATCACCTAAATCAGAGCCTGGCATATAGTGAACTTTCAATAAATGTCTATTATTCTTATTTTTATTCCAAAGGCTATAATAAAAGTAAACAGAGCGCTCTGAGAAGAACATCTCCCTGGGCTGGTGACAGGGGGAAGGTTCTCTGGAGGGAAGATTCTTGAGATGAGTCTTAAAAGCTAAGGAGTCAACAGAATGATGGGGAGAGGGAGCGGGCATATTTTCCAGGTAGAATAGTAAAAAAAAAAACAAAAACTAGTATATGCTCTTGGATACTCTTCCATTTCACTTATGGTATGTGATGTAGATTGAATGTCCCCTCAAACTCACTGAATCTTAAACCCACTGTTAACTGTTGAGGGTGGGAAATCCTATGATGGTCATTGAAATGTGGGGCCTTGAAGAGGTGATTGGTTTGTGAGGACTGCACCCTCAGAATGGACTGACCCATTCTTGGAATAATGGGATGGTTCTGGTGGCTTTAAAAGCACAGTGAATGAGGAGTTAGCTCGCTCTCTCTCTCTCTGCTCTGCCATTCTGCCACATGAGACCCCTGTGTCACTATCACTACCAACAAGGCTCTCACTCGATGTGTTCCATGGACTTTTGACTTCCAGCCTCTGAAACTATAAGCAATAAATTCCGTTTTCTTTATAAATTGCCCAGTTCTAGGCATTTTGTTATAAGCAACAAAAACAGACTAATACAGTATATAATTTAAAACATTTTGATATGAAAAATAAAACAAAACTAGGAAAATATTTTAAAATAGACTGTAAAAGCCATGTTAATTATAAAGATAAAAACCTGAACTTTAAATTCCACCATTCCAAACTAGACTGCTTCTGGTTGCTTCATAAATAGGGAATGGCACTGTCCTAAAATTTCCAAAGTTTTGCCCTAAAAATGTAAGTGACTGATAATGGCTTTAAAGCGTTACCCAGCCAACCACGGTCTTAACTACACAGGAGCTGCCTACAAAGAGGCAACCACTTGGCTGGCCCAAGAGATATGACAACTCTCCCAGTCCTCCAAATGGACCATTTAGGCAGTGGTCTTCCGAAGGACTTAGGGAAAGTCCGAAAGTGCCTGAAGGAAAGCCAGCATGCCATGGAACTGGTACAGCGGAAACTGATTGAAGCAATCCCCTCCCCTGGTCACATTTTGTAGCCATCAGAAAAGACGCCCCCAAAAGGAAGGAAGTCAAGGACAGATGGATCAATCACTCACCAGAGTGGGTCTGCATGAGACACACTGATGACAAATGCCTCTCCTGTCTGTCCAGAAAGAGTCCGCCCACTTTTATCAACAATCGTCCCTGAAATCTGAATTAACAATGTAAAGTCAAGTTAAGAATATAGTCACAAGGACAAAATAAAATGAACAAGTTTTTTTTTTACTGGCAGGATCAACCAGGTAGGCAGTTCTTTTTACAAAAGTCAGAACAGATACGTTCCAAGTGACTGGGGGAGGAGGTAGCAGGCCACAGAAACAGAGAAAAGAGAAAGGCACAGAAGCAAAAGCAGTGACCAAAACAGCTTTAGAATTCACAAATCCAGTTGCATGGAGGAGCTTTCCCGAAGATACCTCAGTCATCCTGGCCTCCTGCTGTTAAACATCTGAGTTATCTAACACCCACTGTTTTGATTCTATTCTATTCTCATTGAGCAATCTATTGAGCTAATAAATTGGCAGTCTGGTATCTTCAGTGTTAGACACTTAGCAGTCAGCAGGCAAGTCCATCCCTCCTTGGACCCTAATGAGATGGAGTCTTTAAGCCTTTGGCTTCAGGGGACTAGTATAGCTGGGCTTCTTTTCAATAGCCTGTCTTCCTTCCACCAATCACCTCTCCAGTGATAAGACTGCTATTGATCTTCAGTGGTGGAGGGAGAGAAATGCACGGAGGAAGTTAAAATAGGTGACTTCTAAAAGATATCATCAATAGTTCTACAATGTAAGGGGGGAAAAAACCTACACTCGAAATGACAGTTATTAATAACAGACAAAATTTATCACGCAGACATCTGAGAACTTACGAAGATAGGCCGGGGAGCATACTGCGCTTCAAAAAGATTTTGGAGTGCAAACAAGGCTGCCTGTCAGGAAAAAAAGGAAGAACATATTTATTTCTGAGAGCCTTGTGTCCACAGTCAGTGTAACTGCCTCTTCAGATAAGATTCGCATCGAGCTCTCCAGGGAGAAGAAAAGTGTCTTCCCTATAATATGCAAGCAACCCCAGCATCCCTTTCTCAGTGTAATACTGTCCATATTGAAACAACCACAACAAAAACTGGCTGAAAGTTTACCTATGATCTCTGAGGAGAAGCTGAAGAGCTATTCCTTCTTCCTTCCCTCAATCAAAATTAAAAACGAGTAAGAATGCCCCTGCCTTCCACATCCTTTCATATACTTGGTAGGTATATGAACCAACAGCGTGTGTCATCGCAAAAAATACCATGAGCTTAGACTGGGTTATAAAGGTGCGAATCCCACATTACTCTGTGCTGATCTGTCCATGTTTTAAGTTCCAGGCAACAAATCTTCTCTATCATTATATTTCTTGATTCTAAGATATGTACGTTTTCACAATTAATTTCCTGAAATCAGAATGCAACCTGTAATTCATGTGTATCTTCCCTGTGATGGTGGGTTGTTTTTTTTGTTTTTGTTTTTTATGGAAAGTTATTAAATCAACAAAATCAGAATTTCCTTTTTTAAAACTATATAAATGGATCCTAAAGCTGTTATGGGAAACAAACATATTAAGAATAGCCAGGAAAGTTCTGGGGGGAAAAAAAAGGGATGGGTATTAATGAAAAGGAACTAGGCGTACCAGTTACTCAGACATATTCTAATGCTATGGTCAATAGTAGGTAGTGTCTCATCAGCAGACAGATTCCCAGAAGAGACGAGACCCAAATGCACTCCAGAATTTATGAAATAAGGGTGATATTCTACAACATTCCTATCATTGAGATATAACAGGATGTTTATTAGATGGTGTTAGGAAAACCAGGTAACCCTAGAGAAAAAAAAAGTAGTTTGATTTCTACCCTATTTCCCACTACAAAATAAATTCCAGATGCATCATGAGGAAAACCATTCCCTCTATCACCAAGAGTGTATATCACACATTCTAAAACTTTAAAAACTCAACAAAATATATCCTTAATGCTTTATCTCCCATTGTTATATCCCCTTATTTCTAATCAAAGCAATACTGTGATTCTTTTATTTCATTTCAGACATATTCCTTATCTTGTTTACTACTGCACTTATTTTCAAACTGTAAAACTGAATTGTTTTTCAAATTATAATTTGTGTACTGCAGATTCACAAAACAATTTCTGAAAAAAGGTATAAAAGAGAACCCAGCAGAGGTGATGTGTTTAGAGTGAGGGTAGGGCCGTCACCCAGCTTCTGGCTGGTAGAGTCTCTCTGCATTCTTCCTGCATATTAGTATTCAGAAATATAAAAAAAAAAA
>NW_007727026.1:149642-151894 GCF_000696425.1 Galeopterus variegatus
AAAAAAAAAAAGTTCAAAAATTTCAAATCTGTGGTCTTATTTCCACAACAATTAAATAACTAAAGGTTTGATGAAACTATAAAGTACTAGGGGGAAAAGACCATTTTTTCTCCTTATCTTAGAATGAGGAGTGCCCCTATAATTATTAGCCCCTCTCTCCCCACCCCCAAAAACAGAACCTGTGAACTCAACTGCACAAAATTAAAATTCGCCTACACCATTAAAACAAACAACCAACAAGACTGCAACAATATCACCATCACCACCACCAAATAAAGTCAAAAGTCAAACAACCACCTGGAGCACAGTATTTGCTACTCTTTACTGACAAGGGCCTGATTTCCTTAGTAAAGAACTCAAAAAAAAAAAAAAAAAAATCCAATAGAAAAAAGAGGACAGGACATAAATCATAGAAAAGGAAATATAAATGGTTCTGAAACTAAAGAAAGAAGCTCAATTTCATTTACAGTAAGAAAAATACGAATTTAAATTACAGGGAGGTACTATTTTCATCTGCCAAACTAGAAAAAGTCCAAAAGTTTAACAGTAACAATATATGGTGTTAGAGCAGAGTGAAACCAGCACTACTGTACACTGCTTGCTGATGGGAGTATAAATGAGTACAACCTCAAAGGAGGATAACTTGACACTAAAGATAAAAGTTAATAATGCACATACCCTTTGACTCAGCAATTTCGCTTATAGAAATGTGTCCTATAGATACACTGTGCGAAACATATATATGGATATTTACTTTTCACTCTGTACACTCCTGTACCTTTGTACAAATACAAGGAACCCAAACACACATGTGCATGCATGCTTCTATCTATGTAGAGTCTTTGTCAGGACCCCCAAACTGGTGACAGCAGATGTCTCTGGGAAGAGAGCTGGATACTCAGGGACTAGGAGAGGAAAAGACATTTACTTGTCACTCCATACATTTATGTATCTTTTGAACTTAGAACCATGAGCATGTATCTGTTACCTGTGCATATATGCACATACAGTAGCTACATATGAAAATATTTATTTTCATAATTAGAAAAAACATTTTTTAAAAGCTAAAAAGACAGCTCTTTTGAAATTTTTCTTATTCTACTCAATTAAAAACATCCAAGAATAAAATAGTACAAATACAAAACACTTATTTAACTTTAATAATGGCTATTATTTGCTTCTCATTACATTAGTGGATTCACTACAGCCCCCACACCAGCCCTGTCACTTTCTTCTCTCTTAACTCACCTTCGCATTGGCAGTATCAAAAATAGTTTCAATGAGTAAGATATCAACCCCACCATCCAGAAGTCCTTTGGCTTGCTCTTGGTATGCTTCGACGAGCTCATCAAATGCTGCAAAAAATAAATCACATCCAGCACATCAGTCATAGATATCCTCTGCATGGCCCCAGGATACGCCGAATACAGATCTGGCCCCTGTGAACTATGGCTGATTTACAATGCATAGTTTAAGGACAGCACTACCTTTTGTAAGAAACCAAATAAAGAAAAGCAGCAGTGACAGAAGGTAAACAAGTAAACTGAACAGTTATTCATAAGCATGTGCCACATAATCTCCACCTTCCTGAGCTGAGGAGTGAATGGGAAGGTGTATGAATTTCTTGAATCATGTATTTTGCTTTCAACATCTTAAAACATATCATTCTTTCCAGAGATCACCTTAATCAATCAAGAAATGCTTATGAGAAATGTGTTACACTGATTTGGAAACATCACGGGTTGAGTCCAAGTCTCTCTCTCTCTGTGGTAAAAGGTGAAAGACCTGTGGATTTTGCTCTGGCCTTTACACCAACTCTGTCACAGAGGAAACTTGCCTGATGAGCACTTTCAGTCTCAGACCAAAAAGTTCACTCCTAGGTAAAATTTCTGTTAGAAACCTCTAGGGTTGTTTTATTTCCACCTGAGAGGTCATCCCTCTCCCCATTTTATCTCCCAACCAAAAAGGAAAAAATGCTCAGATATTCATCAGAGAAGTTTATAAAGCAAATTCATACTTGCTGAATAAGTATCCGTTACCTTATACAGCACAAGAGCAAGGAGAGGTTAGCGACCCACTGTCATGCCTAGACAAGGGAGCATTTACCACACATAAGCTTAGCAACTCCCGGTGAAAAAGTGTGGTATCACAACATGCAAAGTTCTGTAACCAAAACCTATAAACTTGCCTAAATTTGTCATCTACACAAAACCCATTACCACACATGGTATAATTACTATTCAGCTCTGATA
>NW_007727026.1:152606-169326 GCF_000696425.1 Galeopterus variegatus
GATGATGATGATGATGATGATGATGATGATAATAATAATAATAATAATAGCAGCTAACTTTTTATTTAGATGTCTACTATATTCCAGGCACTACTGTGATCCATTTACGTGAATTAAATCATAGAAACCCTGTGGTAGATTCTGTTCTTGGTCCCATTTTCCAGATTTACAGATTACTGAAGCATAGAGGTACTTGCCCAGGGTCAATGATTATGTGTGATAAATACTCACTGATGTTCCTATACTCTGGTCTTTCCACAGACGGGGACACAGAGAGTGTCTTATTAGTTGGACCCAGAGCTCCCGCCACAAACCTCTTAATTCCTTTAAGAAAAGAAAAACAAGTGTGAAATCTTTAAACAGCTCAACCTTTTTGTTGTGAATCAATAAGCTATAAGATTTTTTCCTAGAACACAGTCCTACAATCCTTTGTCCACAACTCTGAAATCCAAAAAGCTTTTAAAGTCCAAAATTTTTCTTGAATTCATTCGACAACAAAATTTGACCTCTACTGAACTAGTCTTTATCTTCATAGACTATCTTCATAGTCTTTATCTCACTTAGTGGGATGACTCACAGATTTTACTAATATTTGATCATGGGAGCTGCCTTAGATCCCACTGGTGAAATTATGCAATATAGGAAAGATGCAAATACAAACGGTCTTCAGAAAGTTCCTGAAAAGATTTGTATTACCTTTCAATTCCATTTTTCCACAAACTTTCTGAAGTACACTAGTATTATCACCAAGCTAATCCAAAAAACTGAATTCCCACACATCTGACCTCAAAGCATTTCAGTAAGTAATCCTTTTCTATCACCACAGCTATGTTTGGACAAATTATCTTTCTCCCTATTCTTAAGAAACCACGAAGGTCCTGAATTTTACATAGGTTCTGTAAGAGTGCATCACAGTGGCATTCAACTTGAAATGCTCTCTAGTACCATATTGCAAGCCCGTTGCTGGGGGGAAATATTAAATCAGGATTAATAATTATAAAGCCCAAAATTTAAGTATGAAGCAGATCAAATCTTACCTGAATAACTTTTGAATAACCTCTCCTCGAGGCTGAGTCTAAGTACTTCTAAAATGGCCCGGGAAGTTATGTTCATTTCCATATCACAACAGAAGCCAGGGGTCACATTGGTCATCACCTCTGGTGATTTTAGCCACTCAATTACCTGGGCTATGTTTACAATTTAACTGGAGAAGACTATCAAGTAGTTGATAACCTAGCCTTTGAAAAGGTTACAGACCCAAATAGTCTTTATCTTCCTAAAGCTGAGCAATAATGCAGGTATAAGAAAAATGTCCTTATCTCTCCCTGCTTTAGCCGATTCAGTATCTTCTGAACTGCGACTGTTGGGGTAATAGTCTATGCATTTCCATGGATTTAAACATCTCTAAGAAACAGAGTTCCTGTAAATTACTTTGGTCTTCATTCGTATGCCACGTGTAACTTCCTAACAATTTTGCTTTACATGCTTCCTGTTGGCAATAACTTCACATTTCCAAATCTTAAGGGGCTCCACACATATCTTCTATTCCTTTCCCTCTCTCAAAGCCTCCTACCAGCTGGTGCCCAAGTGTTCTGATGGCAGCCAGCCAGAAGGTTAGCTATTTCAAGTCCCAGCAAGACTGAATCTAATGCCACACTCTTCTGTGTGCTGCATGGAGCCTTCAAGGACATCAGTAGTGTAATGGAAAACACTCAAAAGGCAATCTCTCTACCTAAATAAGCCAACCATGGGGAGGAGGGTGGCCTTAAAAGGATGAGATCGAATATCCTAACTATAACCAAAATAATCAAAACAGCCAGTTGTTACTTTAATAACCTGACAATGTGCTTCCAAAGGGAAAAAAATCACTTTAGCTCTAAATATACAAGACAGTCATGGGCCTACCTACAATGTCAGACTATAACTACCAGCAGGGTAAAAGAGTAAACCCTGAGTCCAAGGCCCACACGGGTAGCATTGACTCAGATGTTGAATGCTCAATTATGAAACTGCAAAAAAGTAACCTACAAACATGTAAAATACTGTGTCTACAATGTTGCTCATAGGCAACATTTTTGGGTCATGTACGAAAAAACTGCATTAAGAAGAGCCCATTATAGCTGAGAACATCAAAGGAATCATGTGCACAAAAAAGGAAGAAGAATGTTCCTTACCGGACTGGAGAGTTATCTCCTCGGCGGCTTTTCTGGCCACTCCCGCGGAGCACTTGTTCATCCGGTAGGCCTAGTACATCAACAGCAAACATTAGCTTGTCCTCCTTTCACTTCATATGGTAAGTAAGGAATGCGTGACCATCTGATATGAGCACTTGTTCATCCGGTAGGCCTAGTACATCAACAGCAAACATTAGCTTGTCCTCCTTTCGCTTCATATGGTAAGTAAGGAATGCGTGACCATCTGATACCCAGTTTTATTCAATAAGGAAATGCAGAGCGAATCAATCTGAGGTCTGAGTGAAATCTTAGCCCAGAAGACATATCAGCTGCCCAGCCTTCAAAGGCAGCAGAGAAAGGCAAGAGTTTTTTTTTTTTTTTTTAAAAGATGACCGGTAAGGGGATCTCAACCCTTGGCGTGGTGTTGTCAGCACCACGCTCAGCCAGTGAGCGAACCGGCCATCCCTATATGGGATCCGAACCCGTGGCCTTGGTGTTATCAGTACCACACTCTCCCGAGTGAGCCACGGGCCGGCCCAAAAGGCAAGAGTTTTGAGGAACTGCTTTTAGGTTCTCCCAAACCATGCGCTGAGTGGTGAAAAGGGCAATCTGCAAATCATGCTAGAGAATAAGCTGATGTAGTTAAATATTCTGAGAAATTAGAAAAAGCATAATAATGGGAAAAGCATAGGCTTCAGAGGCAGGAAACCCCGGCTCAAGAACTCGTTCTGTTATTGCCTGACCAGGCAGTTCCCATAGCAGCTTCCCCAGGCCTCAATTTCCTTCACTGTATAATGGTTAAAATCAGTGGTTCTGAACTTTTTGTAGACTACTAACCCCTTGAGAATTTGACAAAGGACCATGAACCCTCTCACCAGAAAATAAAAAGCAAGTATGCATATATACACACAGTGTTGCCTACAATTTAAGGAGGTTCATGGCCCTCCAGAAGTCCTCCCACAGCCCAGGTTAGGAAGTCTTGGACCTGTGGTCTTCAAAATCCCCTCCAAATCCCCATCTTAGATGTCTCGGATCCTCGCATCCAGTAATTAAGAAATCAGATAAATAGGGATTGGCAAACTATGGCTCACAGGGCAAATGTAGTCCACTGCCTGATTTTGTAAATAAAGTTTTATTGGAATATAATCATGCATATTTATTTACACATTGTCTGTGGCTGCTTTTACATACAGTGACAGAGATGTGTAGTTGCACGAAGACTGTACTGTAGCCAACAACAGCTAAAATCTTTACTATCCAGCCCTTTACAGAAATAGTTTACCAACACCCACTCTAAAATAATACAAAAGTAACTGGAACACAATTTCATTTTCCCTTGATAACCTAGAAGACACTTGATCTCACAAAGCCCCAATATCATGAGAGAAACTCAGGACTATCTACATAATAACAGAGGCATGTGTCTAGAAAAATCCCACAGAAATAGGGATTTTAGCACCTACCTTGTATTTCCATCATTAACATTTTACAAAATCTGAATATGGAAGTATCGTGTTCATTAAAAGAAATGCAAATCTGCCACCCCACACCCATTAGGATGGCTACTACCAAAAAAATAAAAAATAACAAGGGTTGGGGAGGATGTGGAAATTCTAGAACCCTTGTGCACCACTGGTGGGAATGTAAAAGGGTGCAGCCACTCTGACAGTGTGGCAGTTCCTCAGAAAAATTAAACACAGAATTACCATATGATCCAGCAACTCTACTTCTGGGTAGATACTGAAAAGAACGGAGAGTAAGGACTCAAACAGATATTGCACACACATGTTCATAGCAGCAACACTGCAAATTCACAATAGCAGAAACGCAGAAGCAATCCTAATGTCCATCAACAGATGAATGAAAAAGCAAATTGGGTACATACATGCAATGAGATATTATTCAGCCTTAAAAAGCAAGGATATTCTAACACATATTACAACATGGATGAGAACATTATGCTAAGTGAGATAAGCCAGTCACGAAAGGACAAATACTGTACAATTCAACTTATATGAGGTAGCTGGAGTAGTGCAATTCATAGAGACAAAAAGTAGAAAAGAGTGTGCCCAGGGCTGGGGTAGAGGGGGCAGGGAACAGGGAGTCATTGTTTAATGCGTACAGAGTTTCAGTTTGGAAAGATAAGAAAGTTCTGAAGACAGAGGTGATGGTTGTACAACACTGTGAATGTACTTAATGCCACTAAACTGTGCACTTAAAAATGGCTAAAATAAAAAAAAATGGCTAAAAAACACATTATGTGTATTTTACCACAATTAAAAAACCAGAAGAAACCAAATTTGTCACCCAATACTTAAAAATGGCCTCACAAAACTGTGTACACACAGCCAATGATTATGGCTTTATCAACAGCCTCTGCATGATAAGCATCATTTCTATTTGATTATTACTTGCCTGTGAAAGAAGCAGTTGGAAAATGAGAGGGCTGCTGTGATCATAAGCGGAAAAGATTCAGACCATTTTCCCTGTCTCACCACAAACAACAGATAACTATAGGCAATAGTCTGACTCTGCAGCTTCCTGTGATTTTCTCACTGGCAACTCCCAGTACAGCAAACGCCCATTAAGAATCTTAGATATGAGGAAAAATGGAATTCTTACCAAGTGTTCAAGGCCATAGTCAGCTTGGGCAATACTAGTGCTGCTAAAAGTATTTGTTTCAATGATATCTGCTCCAGCCAGCAAGTAGTCCTACAAAAAGAGATCATAACGCCAATTCTTATGGGTTTGAGAGTCCCCCCCGTCCCCAACAATAAACATGTCCTTTCATCATTACCACCAGCCACTTTTTGACTACTTACTAAGTGTAAGGCACTGCATTAGAGGATAGAGATACAAAAAGGTATCAGTATTTCACAGACAGGTACATGGTATAAATAAATAAGCACAGAACTTGAATTCAGACAGAGTTAATATGCTCAGGTTATGAGAATTTAACCAAGTTCCTTAAAATGAGTCTCAGTCTCATTTGAAAAAAAATTTTTCTCTCTCCTAAGGATTTATGAACTAAAATCATTTTTATTAATTTACAGTAGAAGACATTCATTTCCAGGGACTAGAAGATCACAACATCAAACAAAGGCAAGTCAATGGTCTTAAATGGTGTTTCTCTAAGTGCAGCCGAAAGCTGGTTAATAAGGTAGGTTTCCTAAGTCAACACCCCATCTAAGCAATCAGCTTCTTTGGTGTGGAAACTTTGAAATCTGCATTGTTAATAGCACCCCAAGCAATTCGGTGTATACTAAGTTCTTACGCAAAAAAAAAAAATCCTCATTTGAAAATACCATAAACCTACTTCACAGGATGGCTTTGTGATAATACAAAACAACACATCATATGTCTGGCACACCATGGGCACTCAATAAACATTAGTTCTGTTCCCTTACCTTCTCCCTGCTTCAGCACAACCTGATCTCACTGAGAACTGCATTGTCTCTGAGATCTCAAATACTGACCACAATTTTTTCAACCCACATCTCTTGGTCCCTCTGAACCATATCTGTCTGCACCCTTACTGGAAACTTGAGGACTTTGGTGCCTGCTCTCCTCCCTATTTGAAACCTGTCTTCCTGGTTTTATCCTTTGGACACCATCACAACCTCTAATTTGACTAGGACCTTGGGATTTCTGGACCCCCTTCATTTTCCTATAGTGAGTAAACCCAACCCCTCCTAAGCTGAACAATGTTTTCAGAAGAGCTGGGAAATGAAAACCAAAATATACACACTTATAATAACAATAAATCACAAACACCCTAAATATCCATGCTAAGTAAATGTTAAATATCCATTTCATTACATGCTATGTGATAGCTAAAAAAATATTGTGTATATCTACATATACTGAAATGGAAAGATCTTCCTAAGTATTACTGAGTAGAAAAACAAAATGGAATGATATGTAAAGCATGACACCATTAAATTTAAAACATATACAAAGTGTGTGTGTGTGTGTGTGTATATATATATATACACACACACACACACACACTTATATGCACATAAACATACATATCAATGTGTGACAAAAGGATCTGGAAAGACACACACCAACTAGTATAAGTGGTTATCTCTGGAAACAAAACAGCAATTTGGAGTAGTGGTCAAATGGGAATTCATTCTTACCAATGAGGTTTGTTTTATAAGAACAAATTAATTAATTTTTTTAAAAGTAAGAAAAATTGAAGACAACATCTAGGAATAAGGGAATTAGTTTTTGATATATACATAGAATAGGTTATTATGAAGTCATTAAAACCATGTTTCAGAATATTTAATGCTCATGGTACATAAGTAAAAAGTGCAAATTATATAACAGTATGAAGCAATATAATCCCAATTTAATTTTGAAAAATATAAGTAAAGAAAACTAGACTAAAATATAAATTAAAATACGTGAATGGTAGTTCTATCCTGGAATTTTATAATAGATGAGCGCCTACTTCCTGGTTCACAGAGAGCATCTTTTCAGTGTGTCTGCACATAGTGGAAGGGGTGGATGAATTCCCTTGGGACTCTTTTTTTTTCCAATAAGGGCACCCCCTAATACCCTAACATTGTGCATTAAGATTTAACATATGAATCTTGGGGGGACACAAACATTTAACCATAGCAGTACCCTTAGAAGAAGAAAATGAGAGCTCGCCTTCTCCCTCTGCTCTCAACCATGTGAGGATACAATTAGACGGCAATCACCAGACATAGGATCTGCTGGTACCTTGATCATGGACTTCCAGCCTCCAGAACTGTGGGAAATGCATGTGTTTGTTTAAGCCACCCAGTCTATGGTAATGTGTTACAGCAGCCCAACTAAGACACCACCTTTCAGGATTTCTTCATCAGGGCTATTATAGTAACTTAAATAAGATAGTAAGTGTGAAAACCTTAATTTGTCCAGAATCTTATGGTTTTTTACTGCAGCTTATATGCCTCAAGGGCAGAAAACCCCCTTTCCTCATCTCCTTATCCTAAGTGCCCAACACAGCACATGACTTTTATGTGGTGTCCAACACCTGCCTTCTGAATAAATCACCTCTTTCTTCTGGATTCTCCAGAGCTGCTGGGAGAGTAGTCTGCCCTTGGTACATAAAACAGCTTGTACAATAACAGAATGAATATATATAAGAAGCTGGGAATACTCTACCTTATGGATCTGATAAATGACATCGGGCTGAGTTATACTTAAAATGTCATTGTTGCCTTTCAGTGGCCTGGCATGATCTTTAAATTCTTGACCTCGGAAGCATTCTTCATTTAGCTTGTACCGCTGGATCATGGTCCCCATCCCTCCATCTAGCACCATAATCCTCTTCTGCAGAATGGCTTCAAGCTCATCCTGCAGGGTTTTCTTCACACCTGCTTTAAAGAAAGTGAAAATCTGACTTCAAAGAAGGAAAGGTGAAAAAAGATGTGTAAGGGGGAAGTGGAGAGTAATTTACAATAATTCACAAAAGGGAGTAGCTGGAGGTCATAAAAGATGTACTCATAACTCTACAGCATTAGAAAAACTCTGCCCAGAAATGTTGTCATTAAGTCATAACAATGCGGTACACAGCACAAAATCACTGGGGAGGCACCAAACCAATATTCCTGTTTCAGAGATGAGGAAAACAGGCAGCAAGGAGACAAGTGGCACAAGGCTCGGCCAGGCTGCAGCGCAAAGTCCTCAGCGCTCTCTTTCCTCATTAATTCTGTGCAGATGCTCCTTTAATAGGGAGATTTAGTGTGGATAACTGAAAACCATCAATAATTCCAAACTGCCATTTAAAGTGTTAGCTTTGGTCAAGGGTTCGAATCACCTTACTGGCCAGCTGCCCAAAAACTAAATTAAAAAAATTAACTGTTAGCTTTGATCATCTCCCCCACCTGTTGCCAGAACTAATAGCCTGCAAACAGGGTTTTACTCCCCTCTGCTCCGTCTATGAAATAATAACTGGCCACCACCCTCAAACTTCTCAATACTCTCCACGCTCCCTGACTTCTAATCCCAGCCTTGATAAGGGCCCAATGCCTACTTCTTCCAACCCTACTTTCTAACAAATATTGTCCTGTGGATTGACTGAATTGTGTTTCGCAAACTTCATATATTATAAGTTTAATTCCCATTATAATTGTTGAGAGTGGGAAATCCTATTATGGTAGTTGAAAGGTGGGGCCTTGAAGAGGTGATTAGATTGTAGGACCATGCAGTAGTGAATGGATTAATAATGGTGGTCACGGTGTGGTTCTGTGGGCTTTAAAAGGAGAGCATGTGAGAGTCTCTCTCTTTCTGCTCCACCATTTTCTGTCATGTGAGACCCCTGCATTGCTGTAAAGCCACCACCAAAGAAGATCCTTACCAGATTTGTTCCCTGGACTTTGGACTTTGCAGCCTCTGAAACTATAAGCAATAAATTTCTTCTTCTTAGAAATTATCCAGTTCCAAGTATTTTGTTACAAGCAAAAGAAATGTACTAATACAGAAAATTGGTACCAGAGAGGTGAGGTGTTGCTTATAACAAATACTTGAAAATGTGGAAGCAGCTTTGGAACTGGGTGTTGAGAGGCTAGAAGAATTTGAAGGAGCAGGCTAGAAAAAGCCTAGCTGCTGGTGGGAGTTTAGAAGACAAGAAAACCAGGGAAAGTTTAGAACTTCTTAAAGACTGGTTAAATGGTGGTGAGCAGAATGCTGATAGAAATATGGCCAGTGAAGGCCATTCTAAGATCTCTGATGTAAATAAGAAGGGACTTACTGGAAAATGGGACAAAGATCACCCTGACAAGGAATTTGGCTGCATCCTGTTTATGCCCAAAAATATTATGCAATGTGGAACTTAAAGGAGCTGACCCAGGGTATTTGGCGGAAGAAACTTCTAAGCAGCAAAATATTCAGAAAACTTCACGGCTACTTGTAACAGCCTATGCTGAGTTACGGTGGCAAAGGCATTACATAAAGCCAGAATTTAAAAGGAAAGCAGAGTGTAAAGATTTGGAAAATTTGCATCCTGGCCATGCGGTAGGGAAGCAGAGAGCTTTTTCAGGAGAAAAATGCAATGGTGCTAAGAAGACTAGTACAAAAGAAAGGGATTATCAAGAGAAGTGGGAAAGGCCCTAAAGGCATTGTAGAAGCCTCTGGGGCCAACCCTTCCATTACAGGCCCAGAGGCCTAGGGAGACAGAATGGTCTTGGGGAACATGCCCAAGGCCCCATCCACGGGCTTGCTGCCCAGGGCCACCTCAGGATGCTGCTCTCCACACCAGCACCCCAGCTGCTTCAGTTGTTCCAACCATGGCTAAACTGGCCTCAGGTGCAGCTGGACCCACAGCTTTGGAAAATACAAGTCCACGGGCTTGCTGCCCAGGGCCACCTCAGGATGCTGCTCTCCACACCAGCACCCCAGCTGCTTCAGCTGTTCCAACCATGGCTAAACTGGCCTCAGGTGCAGCTGGACCCACAGCTTTGGAAAATACAAGCTGGAAGCCCTGGCAGCATCCACCCAGTGTTAGGACTGCAGGCTCACAGAATGGCAAAGCTCTGAAGGGTTGGGAGCCTTCTCCCCAATTTCAAAGGATGTATAGAAAAGCCTGCGGGCCCAGGAAGATATCTGTCACAGGAGTGGATTCACTGCAGACAGCCTTCACTAGAACAATGCTGAGCAGAAACGTGGGGTCAGAGTTGCAGCAGAAAAACCCCAACATGCCTAGTGGAGCTGTGGAAGTGGGACCACCACTGAGACCCCAGATCCGTGGAGCTACCAGAATGGAACACTAGCCTGGGAGAGCTAAAGTGTGGCCTGAGACCAGGAAAGCCATAAGAGCGGAGTTGTCACTGGACTTGGGGACCCAACCCCTACACCAGTTTGCAAAAGACATCCAACAAGGTACATGATTCACCAGCTTTGAGATTTAACGCCTGCCCTGCTGGCTTTCAGTCTTGTTTGGGACCTGTTATCCCTTTCTTTTGGCCTGTTTCTCCCTTTTGGAATGGGAATATGTACCCTATGTTTATATCTTGGACGTAGATAACTTGTTTTGATTTCACAGATGGGACTTTTGAGTTGAAACAAGTTAAGACTTTGTGGATGAAATGAATGTATTTACCTGCAAGAAGGAAATGAACTTTGGGGGCCAGGGGCAGAATGCTGTAGACTGACTTTGTCCCCCAAAGTTCATATATTAGAAGCTTAATTCCCAGTGTAACTGTTGACAATGGCAAATCCTATTATGGTAACTGAAAGGTGGGGCCCTGAAGAGGTGATTAGATTGTGGGGACCATGCCCTAGTAAATGGAATAATCCATTGACGGTTTAATGGTGGTCATGGGCATGGTTCTGATGGCTTTAAAAGGAGAGCATGTGAGAGTTTCTCTCTCTCTCTCTCTCTTTCTTTCTCTCTCTCTTTCTCCTCCACCATTTTCTGTCATGTGAGACCCCTGCGTTGCTGTAAAGCCACCACCAAAGAAGACTCTCACCAGATGTGTTCCCTGGACTTTAGACTTCCCAGGCTCAGACTGTAAGCAATAAATTTTGTTCTCTTACAAATTACTCAGTTCCAAGTATTTTGTTATAAGCAACAGAAATGGAAAGCCACCAAAAAACAATACTAGAAAGCCACAAAACTATGTTGACTGGAGCCACTGAAAATTCACAATGTGGGGCCCCCTCTTTGGTTCACCTTTTCTTGACTTCCCTCAACACTTCCGACATCTACTCTCCCAACCTCTGCTTTCTTTTCACACCAATCCTTCTCTTCCTTCTCACTCAACAGGGACTTTACCTAATCCCTTACAAAGAGGTCTTCTGTTGGAAGCTCCTCAAAGTCAGCCCCTGTCCACCAAAATCCTCTGGCAGCTTGGCTCGCTCTGTTTTCCTTCTCCCTGTACCTAAAAGCACAAGATCACCACCACCCCAACACCTCCCACTGCTCCCCCATATACTCTTCCACCTCCTGCAGTTACACCTCAGCACCCACAGATTCTTTATCTTCGTGATGTGGCTTCCTCCTCTGCCACTCTCTTGAAATTACTTTCTGAAGTCACCAATGACCTTCTAACTATCAAAAACACTTAGCCCCAATCTTAGAGCCAGATTTCAAACTGGCCAACTGATAGTGCCACCTAGAATATTCACCTGCCCCTCAGTCTAATACTCAAAACCAAACTTGCCATATTCCCTGCTGATGTCCCTATTTTTGTGAATGGCAATACCCTCACCAGAAGCCTAACCTTAAAATCTCAGTATTAACTGACTCCTTTTCTCCCTCATAATTAACATCTTAGATCCCAAGCTTTACAGATTTGGTCCCCAAAATGCCATTTACACTGGTCCCACCTTCCATCCCCAGCACCAACCCCTTTCTTCCAACCCCCTTCTTCAAGTCCTCACTACGCATGCCAGCCATCACTAATCATCTCTGAGCTTCAATCTGCATCCATGCAAATGAGGTCATAGACGGGGAGTTGCTTTGTAAACTATCAAATGTTCTACAAAGGTAAGAGATCACCACCATACCTGTGTTCTAATCCACCCTATGCACCACTAACAGATTAATCTTCCCATAGAACAGCTTTAAACCAGTTGTTTCCCTTGCTCAAACACCTTCAACAGCTACCTACTGCCTACCAAAGTTAATACAAGTTACTCAAAACAAACTATGACAACAGCAATCTGTCTTGTCAACATTTCCTTCTATGCTCCAAGAGAGGAGCAATGCTCAAGTCAAACAGGACTGGTTCAAAGCTATTTGAACTCCTTCGAGGAAAAGACTGTGGTTAGATCCATTCATCTCTATCCCTAGCAACACCAAGGACAGTACCTGGCACCTATGTGTTCAATTAATATTTCCGTAAGTGAGATGACAAAAAAGTGAAGGAAGGTGAGAAAAAAGAGGCAAAGATCATTTAAAACCCAAGCCAGAAATGTAAGAATATGTGTAAGCTGGCATTGGGTGCAAACTTACAACTCTGCCTTGTCTTACTGTCCAGTCTCAGGTGTGCAATATAAAAAACAGGGGCTAACTGGTGGGCACCAAGCTATTTTGAGTGATTTGTTCCAAAAAAAATAAGAAAGGCTTCAGGAAGGTTGCTCTAGTAAACCTGGAAGAGAAATTTGCAGTATCCAATATCTGGTTTCTTTCCCAAAGGGTATTGTTTCTTTCAGGGCCTACTATTCCTTTCCAAAGCCAAATTACTGGCTAATTGTGTTTACTGAACTTGCAGGTGAGAGAAAACACTTTCTGATAAAGGAACAAAGTTAAGAGCCAATGATCTGACCAGTACTACTTCACATACCAAAGGAAATCCCTTCTTGGGAAATGTGGAGAAAAGGTAGGCTTAATAAGACATGATAACAGAAAAACTGGTAAGCCTCAGGTGGTGTCCAGTCATATCAAGCTACAGTCAACAAAGAAAATTCAGATGTGACGTTCACTTGGGCATCCCACAATACAACTGTCCTACCAGCTGATAAACACTCAGAGTTTGATATGATTAAGCTAACAGTGGCAGAGCGAGAAAAGCCAAGAAATCTGGGTTTTAGTCCAGCTCCCCAGTGTAGCTACTGGGTTTTGAACAAGACTTTTCCATGATGGGGAAACACCAGCCCTGCCTTCCCCAACTGAACTATAATAATAAAATGAGACCATGTGTTAAGTGCTAGACCTCTCAAGTAACACAAGTCATGAAATGAGGCATATGAGCTTGATACATAATAAAAATCCAGTATATTAGCTACTCCTATTATGATGTTATTATCACAAAGCTAGGACTGAAACTATAAAGATTATGTTCTATATACCACAGTGGGCCATGGAAAAAACATCACGTAAAACCTACTGTTCTCAGCCTTATTCATGCTGAGGAAGGAATGGTATATTTGCAGGTTTGGAAATAAACATCATCTGGCAGAAAGAAGACAGTGAAAACAATTAAATTGAGATAATTTCAAATTAAGAATGAGAAGAGAGGACTAAAAGCTTTAATCTAGATGTCCAGCTGAATTCCTTTCTTGTTAAAAGGATGTAGCTGCAATCCACCCTGAAATGAAGTCATGTGAACTTAAGTGGGTGACTTGAATCATAAGACTGCTGGGATCATGAAGTGTGGCGATGGGAGAATAGGTCATGCACTGGTGACATTTCATTTTAAAAAGGTATTCAAACCTTCTAAGGAAAAAAATGCAAACTTTTCCACAGACAATGAAATATGTCCTTTGGCATCAGCAGAATGATCAATCAACATCAATCAATATCATACTACGTACATGTGTTTCTCCTTCTATCCCCTCCACTGAGCAAGAGCACACTTGTCTAGGAAATCTGACCCTGGAGAGTGACTCCACACCTCTTCCTATTTGCATAAACAGTCTTAGTACTTTTCCACAAGGCCCCTACTGCATTCACTTTCCAGCCCAGAAATATAAACTTCGTTTTCACCCCTTAAGACAGTTCACTATTAACCATGACATAACCTGGCCAGCACACAAACAAGAGAACATATAGCAAAATGAGTGGGAATTGTGTGGCTTGAATACAAAACTCCTCTGCAACTTAGGTCCTAAAAATCTATTGCTTCTGCATTATTCACGTGCTTCTTTTTCCTTTAAGGGATAATATAAGATTTTCCCATTTAGTGAAACTACGAAGTCTTCCTGCAGAAGATTTGTTGGTGTAAGTGTTCACTGTTATTATCCTTCTGTATTCTGCCAGCTTTTCCAGTAGAAGGTTATATTTCACCTCACGTGCTTCTTTTTCCTTTAAGGGATAATATAAGATTTTCCCATTTAGTGAAACTACGAAGTCTTCCTGCAGAAGATTTGTTGGTGTAATTGTTCACTGTTATTATCCTTCTGTATTCTGCCAGCTTTTCCAGTAGAAGGTTATATTTCACCGGCTTCTAATTTCTATCAGAACTTTCTCATAAGTCACTTTGAAAGTTCTTTTCCTTGGCAGAGTGGGCCTTCATTGCAATGTTGCTCTTCCATGAAGAACAACAAAAAACAGTATTTATCCGTGTTCAGGTCTAGAACATTCTGTACATCTTACTATTGACTAGTCAGATTCTAAATAGAGCAGATTCTCCCCAATATCTTTCACAGCAAATATAAGAATATATAGTTTTGCAGTTCACCCATTTAGCTGACTAGTTATAACACTGTCTCAGAAATATTTTTGTATTTAATGTGTATATAGAGAGACACTGCAGTGCAGAGGAGAGTCCCAAGGAATGTTCTTGGCTAATGAGCCCAAGAGATCACACAGTATTTTCCCCAATTTCAGTGGATCTAGCCAAAGTATTTCGTGGTGGTGTTGTTTGCCATTAACATTTTATTTTGTAGCTAATGATATTTTGGTTCACAGCAAGTGTTCCAAAAAATAAACATGGGATTAAGTGGTTAAAGCAGCAATCAGATGTTGAGGTGGCTAAGTAGCACCATCTTTAAAAACTACCGTCTAGAATGACAAGATGAAGGCATAAGCCATTAAACCAATATGTGGGTGAAAATAATAAGTTACAGTGTTGGGAATGTATCTCCTCTGGAGATATAACAATCCATGTAGGTATGATTTTCTTAGGGCTCCCCTTTCCACTGCATTAAATGGGGAATGCACCTGGCAAGGAAAAAACATTTTTATTTTCTACATTATAATCAAATGATCCCAATGCTTTCTCAGCAATCTCCTGTCTTCACTATATTAAAGATGATCGTACTACTGCCCTACAAGTCACTTGTAAGATACCTCTCACTTTCATTTTTGGATCTCTAATTTCTAGTTTGCACTGACTTGCTACACTTTGTAGGCATCTCTTTGCTGTGCATTATTCCATTTTTGAAATACATTATTTCCCCCTTTGATTTTACTAAGCCAGAGAAGGCTGATATCAGTTCACTGGATCATTTATTCATTCTTTCACTAATCATTCAACTATTGAGTTCCAGATAACATGCATAGTACTAAGCGAGGAGTAAACCACAAAAACTTTAGAAGCTGTAGTTGAAATTGTCTTACAAGAAGTATTTGCTAGCCCACCAGCCTCCTTCCCCAGGGGACACAACCATGGTTTGAGGTCACGGACATTTAGATTTAAGGGCCAACCTTGAGATTCAAGAGTTCCCAGTTCTTCATTAAAAAGCTTCATTAAGACTGGACAGCAGTAAGCGACTAAGGGTTTCAGAAAGTTAAAATCTGATTCTAATCCCAACACACAAGTTGCCCACATAGAGAGAAGCAGGAATACGTCTAAGGTCTTTTCTAGGCTCACAGGCCTGGCTCAGAACTCCTTAAAGGTCCCTACATTTGGTTAAACTTGACTCAGTGCTCAACTGCAGAGGACACTCTCGGGGTAAGGGAACTGGGCTAGATCCAAACAGTCAACAATTTTCCTTTCATTTTCCGTAAAAAGGTCACTAACTATTCAAAGTATGCTAAATCTTCAGGGGCATTTTGCTGCCGATAACAATATCGACATTCAGGTGAAGGAAAAAACACACTTCGTTTTTAAAAATTAAATGGAAAGGGGGAAGCCAGAAGTCACTAGTAAGAGATATTATTCAAATAAGCACATGACACCCCTATGAGAGGCATAGGTCTTATTTTATAGCATCAGTGATATGTTTCTCGGCCACAGTTTCAAGAACAACTTTACCACGCCCTAGAACCAATGGGGTCACCGGCTAACCTAGGATCAATTCTCTTCTGAGTCATGAATTTAGCATTCATCCTCCTCCTGCATCCGAACACCCTGTCACAGCACAGTCACTGATCTGTTCTTATGACTGATTCTCTTGTCCCTACATCACCTCCCTCACACCTCGCACATCTTTATGGGCGCATCTGTCCACAGATGCTACATCAGGGATGACCTTAGAGACCCAGAGCGCATTACAAAGCTGAAGTCGTATTCGGGTCTTGTGCTGAACTAGCTTTTTCTCATGGCTGATCCCAGGACCACCCACATTAGAATGGCTCAGGCAATTCCTAGGACCCCTCCCAACTTACTGAGTATCTGGAGGTGGGACCTGCTGATCTATTTCAACGTAGAGATTCCACGCACACGGGAGTTTGCACAAGCGCGCATGGACGCGGGACGCAAACGTTCCATGCAGTTTTACAACAGTTCTCAGGGTTTCCCTATCTGCCTCTCAGCAGCTGAACTTCCTCTAGCAGTTATGTGCACGATGAATATTTAGGGAAGAGCACATTACACCGTGCAAAACTTGCACGGGGCCCAGCTGGCATTTGCAAACCGCAAAGCTCAGATACGTGGAGGTTAAGAGCGTGTTTCGGGCGCGCGGGGAGCGAGAGCTTTGTGGGTTCGGCCGGTTGGGCTACCGGGGAGGAAAGGGGAGTGGGCCGGGGAAGCGACGCGGCGACACGCGTGTCCCCGGCGCCCGGTTCGAAGGGGAAGCCCCCGCCAGACGTGTCCCGCGCCGAGGTCGGGCACCCAGGTGGCAGGCGGGTCACAGCACGCGGCACAGACGCACGAGCGAAGCGTTACCCGGTTGCGACAGCTCTCGGAGCGCGGGGGACATGCCGCCGACCGTCCTCCTCA
>NW_007727026.1:170272-200802 GCF_000696425.1 Galeopterus variegatus
GCCCAGGACGACGCCCGCCAGCCTCTGAGGGTCGAGAGCCCGCCGCGCCCTGCGGCCTTTCCGGGAGAGACCACGACCGGGCCGCGCGCCTCCCTCCCGGTCACCCGATCCGCCCTCGGCGCCGACCCAGTGGCCAAATGCGTGGTCGCCGCGCAGACCGACGTAGCCTAAGGCGCCGTCCAGCTCCGAGCGCCGTTACTTCTGGGCTCCAGCCCGCCTTGGAGCGGGAGGTCCCGCCCCTGCCGGCCCGGGATTGGGCCGCACCGACTCCTCGCAGCGCTATTGGCTGACGCCCTCCACCAATCACCTGAGGCTTTGTCCCGGGGCTCCCTGGGAGACGTAGTTCCGGGTCCTGGATTTTCCCCACCCAGCCTCGCCCCGCGGAGGCTCTGCGCATGTCTGCAACAGAGACCGGAAGCGCACCTGGGGGCTCCTTGGAGGTCCCTTAAAGGTGCCAGGTTGATGCTGTCCTCACAAGCTGTGGGGAGTCAACAGCCCAAAAGTTGACTTTAGTTCCGTTTTGCTGTTGTCTTGCTTTGGGGAAGATGCTTAACCTCTTAGGTTCTTCTCCACACTATAAAAAAGGAATTGGTAGGATGGAAGGACAGTCACGCGTGGATGAATGTCAGGGATGCGAGCTGAGAAAGGGCATGGTTAGGTGATTTCCTCGTCGTGCAAACATCGTAGAGTGTGTACAGCCTACTGCACACGTAGGCCATATGGAATAGCCTATTGCTTCTGGGCTACAAATACTGTAGGCGGTTGTAACACAATGGTTACCGTGTCACTAGGAATAGGAATTTTTCAGTTCTGTTGTAATCCTATGGGACTATCATTATATATGACCCAAACGTTACTTGGTGCGTGACTGTAATTACTATTTTTTAGGGTTGTAGTAAGGATTCAAAGAGACCGTGTGAATGTGCTGTGAAAACTCTGAAGGACATAGATGGATGTTAATTGTCACTTAATGACAGTAATCATATACTGAGCACCTACTAAGTGTCAGGCATTGGGCTACACACTTGAGACACAAAGACAGACAAGCCACATGGTGCCCCCACCTCTGTCTTTGAGAGGAGAAGCTTACAACCTAGTTAGATTAATAATTGAACACACGAAAGAGAGCCACAGTGTTCCAATATAGCTGTGGTACTCTTGTAACAGCTTGAAGAGAAATGGCTCCATTTTGTTAAACCTCTGAATTTACAAGTTTTTTTTTTTTTCCTGTAACCCAAACTACATAGCTTGCAGCTGGTTGCTAGAATACAGTGACTCTTGTTCACATGATTGCCAGAACGCAATGACTGTTACTCACATTGTCCACAAAATAATTAGAGATGGTCATTCTTTTGCTTGCTTACTAACCTGATCTTTGAGATTAACAGAAACTGAACCCATGGAAAGCAAAATATCATGCTGCAATGCCCACCTGGGACGTTCCTTCATGATTTTCTGAAACACTCAGGCATGCCTGCACGTCCCCACTTGGTCACCATGAATCAGCTTCCCACCACACAACCCTAAGAAACCCTTTGGCAAATGTGTCACTAGGAATAGGAATTTTTCAGTTCCATGATAATCTTATGGGACTATCATTATATATGACCCAAACGTTACTTGGTGCATGATTGTAATTACTATTTTTTAGGGTTGTAGTAAGGATTCAATGAGACCGTGTGAATGTACTGTGAAAACTCTGAAGGACATAGATGGATGATAATTGTCACTTACGGTAATTATATATTGAGCACCTACTCAGTGTCAGGCATTGGGCTACACACTTGAGACGCAAAGACAGACAAGCTACCTCTGTCTTTGAGAGGAGAAGCTTACAACCTAGTTAGATTAATAATTGAACACACAAAAGAGAGCCACAGTGTTCCAATATAGCTGTGGAACTCTTGTAACAGCTTGAAGAGAAATGGCTCCATTTTGTTAAACCTCTGAATTTACAAGTTTTTTTTTTTTTTTTTCCTGTAACCCAAACTACATAGCTTGCAGCTGGTTGCTAGAATACAGTGACTCTTGTTCACATGATTGCCAGAATACAATGACTGCTACTCACATTGTCCACAAAATAATTAGAGATGGTCATTCTTTTGCTTGCTTACTAACCTGATCTTTGAGATTAACAGAAACTGAACCCATGAAAAGCAAAATATCATGCTGCAATGTCCACCTGGGACGTTCCTTCATGATTTTCTGAAACACTCAGGCATGCCTGCACATCCCCACTTGGTCACCATGAATCAGCTTCCCACCACACAACCCTAAGAAACCCTTTGGCAAACCTGGGAGAGCTGGAGATGGCCTTTGAGACATACATCTGCCATTTCCCCAGGCTGTTGGCTTCCTAATTAAAGGCCACGTCTCCTTACACCAACTTTTGTCTCTCAATTATTGGCTATTGAGCAGTAAGCAAACGGACCCTTGTGGTCTAGTTACACTCTAAGAGATTGGGGCAAAGCTTCAAAAAAGAAGCTGGGTCTTGAAGGAAGAGAGAGTGTGTGCTCAGGTAAGTCCATTCCAGGCAGGAGAAACTCTCTGGGTAGAACACAGCACTTTAGAGACTTTGAAAATAAAGAACAGCTCTATAAAGCTGAGTGTGGTAGATGACAGGAAAAGCAAATGAATACAGAAAAGTATGAAGTTTACTAAGCTTTAAAAAAGATGGTCAATGCACCTTAGTGGGGGATTGTACAAGCAAAAATGAGAAAGGACACCCCGTAATATCAGGAAGGAGTACGTGTGGGGAAGATCTAGAAATTCATTGACAGCACCGTCTCCATGCAGCACTGGGAGATCCTCATGTGCCCCAGGCACAGGCACTGCCGCTGGGAGAGCATTACCCTAAATCATCGGATTTTAATTTTTCTTCCTCTCCGGTCCAGACAGCCTGTTGTCACCTTTTCTCACTCCTGTGGGTGCTAGTTGGTAATATGCACACTCTCGCAGGTGTGGAAATTTGTTCATTTGATGCTTACTACCCTCGTTGTGCCAGGTCTCTAGGATGCAGGGTAAGACAAGTCCTTGCCCTCAGCAGTGGCAATGTCAGTCTAGCAGGGAGGCAGACTCAGTGCCCCACTGATCCAGGGCAGGGCCATGTGCTGGAGCAGGAGCAGGGAGCAGTGACTCCGGAACTAGGTGAGGAAAGGCATCACCAAGGAGGAAATAGACCTGAGAAAGTGCGTAGACTTGTCCCCACTGGAGACAGCAAAGACCCTCTCCAACATCTAAAATGACACTGCTCAGGGAAGGGTGGGTCTCCCACATGGTGGCAGACCTGGGAAAGTGCGTAGACTTGCCCCCACTGGAGACAGCGAAGACCCTCTCCAACATCTAAAATGACACTGCTCAGGGAAGGGTGGGTCTCCCACATGGTGGGAGAGAAGGCTGGCTGCCACTGCCATGTTGATTTCCTTGTGCTGTGGATTGATTGAATTGTGTCCCCCAAAGTTCAAATACTGGAAACTTAATTCCCTCTGTAACTGAAGAGGGTGGGAAATCCTATTATGGTAATTGAAAGATGCTGCTATGAAGAGGTGATTGAATTGTGAGGACTGCACCCTCATCAGTGGGTTGATCCATTCTTGGAGTAATGGGATGGTTCTGGTGGCTTTAAAAAGAGAGAGAGTGAAGTTAGTCTATCTCTGTTCCACCATTTTCTGCCATGTGACACCCCTGCCTTGCTGTAAAGCCACCACCAAAGAAAACCTTCACCAGATGTGTTCCCTGGACTTTGGACTTCCCAGCCTCTGAAACCGTAAGCAATGATTTTAATTTTCTTCTAAATTACCCAGTTCCAGGTATTTTGTTAGAATTAATGAAACAGACTACAAATCTTGCATCTATTTGTTCATCTCATTAACAACAGTCACAAAGCAGAAAGCAGAAAGATCATGCTTTGATTGTCTGGAGTTCTCAGCCCACCCGTGCGTTAGATTAGTATGGAAACACTAACACAGATGACTGGTCCTCCCAACCCCACCCCCACGGCTATCTAATTTTCTCCTTCCCTGCCAGCTTGCACGTGTAAAGACCCATTGAGCTTGCTTTTCTGTACACCTGCCACTGTGGTCCTCCCGGAAGTTCCTGGCCACACATGGGCATTTGCCAGCATGCCTGGGGCACTCCCAAGCATTTCTTCTGCCCACTTGTCTTACTAACCAGGAAGTTTGCACTGCTGTGGAGGCAACGTTTTTTTTTTTTTTTTTTTTTGGGCTGGCCAGTACAGGATTGAACCCTTGACCTTGGTGTTATAATAGCACGCTCTAACCTACTTAGCTAACCGGCCAGCCCTGGAGAGCTGGGGTCTAAAAGACTCAAAGGCCCTGGGGAATTCATGCCTAGAGCTTCTCACCAACAAATCAAGACCACTTCCAACTCCCACCTTAAAAAGAATGCTGGTCTGTCAGCTGCTTAAGGATTGAGTTACTAATGAATCCAAAAGGAGGAAAAAACCCTGCATCCTTCTCTGCCGATTCCACCAGAAATATGCAAATGCCTTGGACAGATAATCAAGGACACAGTGGGAACACTCAGTGTCTTCTTGTCAAATCGTCCATGGAAACTGTGGGTCAATCTGTCAATTTGGTAACAACTAGCAACTTCTAAAAATACAAGTTTCTGACTTGGTATCATTTGAATTTGATTCTTGTCATGGAAGGGCAGTAAAGATCTCATCTCCAGCTTCTTATTCATGAACACACCTGAATTAGGGATTCAGCAGGAATGAACACCAAGCCAATTGTCCTGATCTACCGATCTAAAACTCAGTTATTCTCAACATTTCTATACTACCAAGCAGATGGCGTAAGAGATTACCCAGCCGTTCATACTATCCAACTGTTAGCCTTTCCAGTAGGGGCTTCTCTAATTGTTTTAGATGTTACTAATGACCTTTCCTTTAAGCCAGTAGGTCTCAGCCGGGGGTTATTAGGATCCCCATGGAGCTTTTCAAAAATGCAGATGTCCAGGTCTTAATCCAGATCTTCACAACTTGAAACTTTGGGGTTAGGACTGGCTATGCACACATTTTTAACAATAGCTACTGGGAATTCTGAAGCGATCTTCTGGTTAAAAATGCCTTCTTAATTCATTCATTACTCACTTCTAACTGGGTCAACCTTAATTTGCCATCTTAAATTCAGCCTCTGCCTAACAAGTCTCTAATTCTTACACATTCTTTTGGGGGTTTTTTGGTGGCTGGCCAATGAGGGGACCCAAGCCCTTGACCTTGGTGGTATAACACCGAACTCCAACCAACTGAGCTAACTGGCCAGCTCTCAGTCTCTAATTGTTTAAAAGGGCAAATACTAACCCAAATGAGAGTTTTAACTATGATGGAAACTTTAAGTGAGGAAGTTTGTTTGCAGTTTATCAAAGCAATTGATTATTCTTTGAAATAACAAAAACAGGGATTCCTTTTCTTTGACAAATCAAGTTTAATTGACCATTAAGCTTGGGAAATAAAAACGACTCCTAAAATGAGAGTATAAAACATGTTTATTATTTTTCAGAGTTTACTTCCTTTCTTCATTTATTAGCAGATAGTATAGATCCATTCTTTTGCTGAATATTGTAAAGAAATTAGAAATGTAGGTAAATGGGTTACCTATAACCCATCCTAAAATACCATAAATCCCCCTGCTAGCTCCAAAGGAAAAACAACTTCTTGGTTTTTCCTTAGTGTTTATGGCTGGAATATAGCACCTGCTTGAAATAAAACAGAGTCAGAGGTCATTTACCACCACCCCCGAAGTGTTTGGCATTAAACTCAGGAATTCAAATATTTCAGGAATTTGGAAACAACCCAGTACTTAATGATGAAGCAAGTTAAATGAAATTTATAAAAGCTGAAGGCTCTAAGCCGGCTAGTGTAGGAAAAGCTGCTGGGGGAAGTCTATAAAAAGTCTGAGGAAACAGACAATAGTAATAGGCACATTACTGCTTCTGTAGCAACCCTTGCATTGCTGTTTGCAACTGTTTTTGTTTGTTTATAATTCATTTCTTGATCATTAAAGACTCGGATATAAAAAGAATTCTGTTTTATTCTCTCCAAGCTGTCAACAAGATAAGAACACAGAGCGGGGAGTCAGAGCACATGGTGGCATTAGCAAAAATGAATGAACATTCAACAGATCATGATGCAGTAACAGGAGCACGTGTCACGCAGTAGGGCGTTAGGTAGGGACACAGCCAGACTCCGACAGAGCCAGGTGCCATCCGATCCCAATGGTGAGCACACACTCAACGCTAGCAGAAACGTCTAGTAATTCCTAAAAGATAGGTGAAGGCTCTGTAATGAAAGAACTTACCTCGACTGCTGTTGTGAATTAGTTCCTTTCCCACTAACTCTGGCTTCTCCTTAACAGGTCATAAAAGAAAGGACGTAAAGCCCAGCCTGGAGCGCCAGAAGGACCAGATTCTGACTTATCTCCTGCCATGAACCACTCCCATAGAAACCTGTTTGCTTAAAAGCTGAGCAGTGATATACTCTTGAGAACCTGTACTAATAAGCCCTAAAAAAACCCACAGGAACCTGGAATCAATAAATAATCCTAAAAAGCTCATTTCACCTAGTGACTGTCCCTCCTCCTTTCTGGCAATTAAACTGACTTCCACGTTTCCTCGGGTCCCTACTCTGCATGGTAAGTAAGGCATCAAAACTCACTAACTGGACATTCTAGTCTTAAATAATGAAGAGATGACTAGAAACTCTATTTTAAACATTTTAAGTACAAAGATCTTTTGGGTAGTCTGTTTTTATTCCCTGACAGTTCCATCTCACAATATTAAATTCAACTGAAGACGTGAGAGTACCATTTATATTTAAGTCAAGCTAATCTTTGGATAAGCAAGAAAATAAAAAACTAGAATCCCAACTATATTCCCCTAGGGATAATCACATAAGCGTATGAGATATAAAGAACATTTTTTAAAAATATTGAACGTTTACCAATTTGTGATTTTTTTCCTGGTATTTTTTTTTCCCTAGGTATTTCAGATTCTCACATTTTTTTACTTTCCTTCTGTCCCTAGATCTTCCTAATTTTATATTACTCAAGTAATTTTATACTACTCAAGTAATGTGCTTTGTTTAATCAAACCAACCAACCTGATATTTTGTTACATTGAGCTAAAAATTCAGAAATAAACCTATTTATGAAGCATACTATGTCACATACTGTAGAAACTTCATTTCAGCCTGGTTACATTGCTGGCAATGACTGAGCTACAAAATTCTTTTTCTTTTTTTTTTCTTCCTGTCTTAACTCAATAAAGCTTGTCAAAATTTCCAGGAAACAAACTGTGACTTCAGCTTTTATTGCGTTCTGATGGGATCAGTGATTACAGAGCCCCAGCGGCCTCAAAGATCACTCTCTCCATAAAGTGCAGAAGAGAACGCGGTGTAATCCAGGGCACCGGGCACGCTGCCCGGGCCCGAGTAGGCGGGCATCCTCTTGATGCAGTACTGGGCCTGATCTGGGGGCAGCTCTCGCCGCAGCTCCTCCGCCAGGATGTATGGCTGGAAAAACACACAAGTGTTCATAAAATCAATCACAGAAAACACTGGGACATAAACAGTTTTAATACCTACACATTTCTTGCACTGGCTTAATTTTTTTAAAAAGATGAAATAAGGAGTCTACTGGGTATAGTACCAGACAACCAACAAAAAGCTGAGTTTTGACCTGCAGGAGCATATCTACAAGGTGACCTGCCTTTTGGCCAGCAGGAAATTGAATATGCTTCATAAAGACACACGGAGCCTTATCACCAATATTTCTCAAACTCAGCCATAATGTGAGTGATAAACACTATAATCTAAATTTCATGCCAGAAAAGTGAAGGGATAGTTGGTTTACATCCTACACAAATGAGAACATAGAGGTATTTAATGTAACATGATCGGTGCATGTATTTAAAAACGAAAACGTAGGGCCGACCCCGTGGCTCACTCGGGAGAGTGCGGTGCTGGGAGCGCAGCGGCGCTCCCGCCGCGGGTTTGGACCCTATATAGGGATGGCTGGTACGCTCACTGGCTGAGTGCGGTGTGGGCGACACCAAGCCAAGGGTTGCAATCCCCTTACTGGTCACAAAAAAGAAAAAAAAAAAATGTGGTATGTGCTTTTAGAAAATAGAGATTTTATGGGCCGGCCCGGTGGCACACTGGATAGTGTGCCGCTTGGGAAGCGCAGCGGTGCTCCCGCCCGAGGGTTCGGATCCCACATACAGACCGGTTCCCGCTCACTGGCTGAGCGAGGCACGGGAGCAACACCGAGGGTTGCAATCCCGTTGCTGGTCCCCGGTCCGGTACGGGGGCAACACTGAGGGTTGCGATCCGTTGCCGGACACGGAAAAAAAGACAAAAAAAAAAAAAAAAGAAAATGGAGATTTTCTAAAATCTTACTTTTTCTAAAATCTCCATTTTCTTACTCAGTTTACTAAAAAATCAGAATATGTTGCCCCTGAAGAAAATATCTCCCTAAAATAAAATAAAATTGATATTTAACAATTGAGCTTTTATTTTTAAAATGTCCAATGGGAAAGAGGACAATTCTGGTAAAACAGACTGGCTGGTAAGAGTCAGAATAAGTATATTGCAAATATCCCATTGTAATTTATAGTAGGTGTTTTTTTGGTGGGCTTGCCGTACACATGGTTTATTACCTTCTAAGTCAGCAGTGCCTTTCCCGCTCCCCTCATCCCTATGATAAAGAATTCATTTTAAAGCAAACTTGCTATTATTTTTAAGATAGTTGATCTTATTTGATTTTTAAAGATGATGCATATGGTTTTTCTGATGTGTTTTAGTGTCCTAATTTCCTTTGGGTAATGTTCTTTCTCCTCTCAGCCAGGACACAGGGTAAAATAATCCTACCCCAAATTGAATTATTCATACTGAGATGTTTTTATTGCTTGAGGGGCAAAATTCACAAATTCTGAACTTGCAATTAAACACCTACTTAATTTCTAGGCTACATGTAATGAAAGGCTTGACGATTTTTTAAATGATTATATGGCTATATGTAACTTTGCTCCAGTGGCTGGGTACAAAGCCAGCATCACTGACCCTTAGGAGCAGGTTCCCGGTTCTGAAACATCTCAATGATGTGGTTTCTTCTTTCTGAGTCACCCCTACCAACCCAGATGTGAAAGGGGGATGAACCAGTAAAACACACACACACAACTACAAAATACACACAATCGGTCCTTTCTATAGCACTGCATCTGAAGCCCATGTCCAAATGCCAAGAATGGGATGTCTGCATTTTCTCCTCTCTGGGTACAGCATTGTTACGTGTATGTGTCGCTTTGTGAATACAGTGCTGACGTTTTATTTGCACTGCTGTTCCTTTTTCTGTTAGAATGATGTGGTGGAGTTTAGCTAAAATAGAAGAAAATCTGTCAATGCAGACCTTATCAGAAGCCAGGATTCGGAAAGAGGCGATGACCTGCTCTGCGGTGTCAGTGTCGGCCGTCTCTCTGGTCATGAAGTCAATGAAGGACTGGAAGGTGACCGTGCCTTGTCCATTGGGATCAACCAGTGTCATAATGCGGGCAAACTCAGCTTCACCCTGAAGCCAGGTGGCAAAGAAACATGAACTTCACCAGCGCACAACTCCCAATGGTGCCATGTTGTCATTCATTCCTATTGACATGCAAGTTCTTTGTGTCTGAAATCTTCAGTATTCCCTGTGTTTCCCTCCAGTCTTTGAAGGAGCTTCCCCTATGGGTGACTTAGGTCTACTGCCATCAAACAATTTTAAAAGTTGCTGTCACATCCAGCCACAAGCCCCTTAAAGTCAGAGTTCCTTCCTCCCTGTGACCCATGCTCACATCATGGGTCACATAACATAACCTAATCACGGAAGAGTAACTCAAAGCAAGAGTTAGGCTGTTTTTCAGATTACAACTGAGAAAAGCAATATTGCTAAATAGAAAGCTGTTCAGAGATGGCTCTCATGATTTTATTTTAAAGCTCTGGAGGGAATCAAAGCAGGTTGTGTTCAAAATACGCATTAATGGGTAACAGACAAGAGTAAGTATATTGGGAATTTCACAGCCATTGGGGCAAGGTAGGTTTTTCTTAGCTGATTATTACTAAAAACTGTTTACCTGCTAAAATAAATATTAAAGGAAAAAGCGCTTTAGAAACCATCAGAATAAAGCCATTGAAGTGTATACTTTAAAAAGGTAAACTGTAGTAGGTGAATTATATCTCAATAAAGCTGTTAAAAAATCATCAGGAAAGTCTGTGTCCTCTCTTCCTTCACTAGCAAAAGAAATCTGATCAATTGCTGAATAAAAATATATGTTTTGGCCCTGTCAAATTATTTTTATATAGTTTATATAGTAACAGGCAGACCTTCAAAATTTATTTTCCTATATGATCAAAATGAGCCCAAATGTACTATCTCACTTTAAGCTGTCATTGCCTGTCATATAAGTCCAAGCTTAACAAAATATCAAATCTTCATAAAATTTCAACTTCTGTCTTACCAAATCGTAACCCATGGAAATCAGGCAGGCTCTGAAATCCTCGTGATCCATCAGGCCATTCTTCCTCTGTTGACAAACACAAAGAACAGAGAAAGTGGAAATTAGAGGCAAGATCAGCAGGTCTGCTCAAAAGTCTAACAAGAAAAAGGCCACTCTGAGCTCTGCCAAGAATGTCAAGGTCACCGCTGACTTACAGGAAGGATCAAGCCAACACAAGGATGTTGCAAAACAGTTTCTTGAAGAGGAAAAAGTGGGAAGGTGGGGGGTGGGGCGTCTAAGTGAAAAAACACACCTTTAAGTAGCAAAAGGAACTAGACAGGAGCTCACTATTGCCACCTACTGATGACAGAACATATCATAAAGGGAAACCATCCCTGAAGCAGTCCAGACATTAGAATTACTAGTCAAAGATGTTAAATCAATTGTCTTAAATATGTTTAATAAGATAAAGGAAACCATGAACAAAGAACTGAAGATCAGGCAAATGGTGTATGAACAAAATGAGAATATCAATAAAGAGATATAAATTATAAAAAGGAACCAAACAGAAAACCCGGAGCTGAAAATTATAATACATGAAATGAAAAACTCACTACAGGGACTTAGCAGCCAATTTGAGCAGGCAGAAGAAAGGATCAGCAAACTTGAAGATAAGACATTTGACATTACGCAGTCTGAGGAGCAGAAAGAAGAAAGAATAATGAAAATAAACAAAGCCTGAGAGACCCGCTGGAAAACTATCAAGAGTACCAACATATACATTACAGGAATTCCAAAAGGAGAAAGGGAAGTGGAAAAATATTTGAAGAAATAATAGGTGATGACTCCCAATCTGATGAAAAGACATGAATATACACATCCAAATAGCCCAACAAACTCTGAGCAGAATAAACTCAAAGGGATTCACAGCAAGACACATTATAGTCAAATTGTTGAAACCTGAAGACAAAGAGAGAATTTTGAGAGCAGCAGGAGAAAAACTGAGTCAAGTACAAAGGATTCTCAATAAGACTAACAGCTGGTTTCTCACAGGAAACCCTGGAGGCCCAGAGACAGTTGGATGATACATTTAAAGCAGTGAAAGAAAAAGCCTGTCAGCTAAGAATTCTATATGTGGCAAAACTATCCTTCTAGAATGAATGTTTATCTAGAAATAAAGTTGTTCCAGATAAACAAAATTACCTGTAGACCTGCCCTACAAGAAATTCTAAAGAGAGTCCTCAGGTTGAAATGAAAGGACAGTTGGCAGTAACTGGAAGACATAAGAAAAATAACCAAAGAACATTAGAAAGGGTAACTTCATGGTAAATATAAAAGCCAGTATTATTGTACTTTTGGTTTGGTTTGTTACTTTCCTTTTATCCTAGATAATTGAAAAGGCAAATGATTTATAAACAATAATTATAAATGTATGTTACTGGGCACATACAATCTATAAAGATGTAATCTGTGAAAATAGCATCATATGGGGGAGGGGCAAAGAGGTATAGGAGCACAGTGTTTGCATACTATTAAAACTAAGTTGATGTTTTTCAAACTAGATGGTTATGTTTATGATGTAAATTGTAATCACCAAGGTAATTAAGAAAGTAACTAAAAATATACATAAAAGGAAAGAAGGGAATAACAATGGTATACCACAAAAAGCAACTAAGTACAAAAAAAGGCAGTAGTGAAGGAATTGAGGAACAAAAAAATATGACACACACAAAGCAAATAGCTACATAACAGAAATAAATCCCTCTCAAGAGCCCTGGGTAGACAACATTTGTAGAATTCTCCCAAAGATGAGTGCATTTCTAGAACTCAAACAACTGGAAAGTCACATGGGGCCAGGATGCAGCGGCCCCTCCATGTGGCAAGCTCAGCTTCCCCCCAAAATCCAATGAGGGTCTACCCAGAGCAGCGTGCAAGACCGTCCCCAGGGACAGCAGCTTCTCCAGCTGGGAAAGGCCAGGAAAGGGCAAACAGTGACCCAGACTCTAAGGAAACAGGGGTGTCGACACAAGGCCAGGTATGATGTGGAGCGCACGGCTGAGCTGAAGACTTTCTTGGGGTTTTGAGGGGGATGGTTCACATTCAATCGTCACTATGAACTTAGAGAGAAAGAAACACTTTCGTTAGCCATGCCAATTATTAAATAGAAAGTTTTTTTCTGGTGTTTTCGTTTGCCCACAAAGTAGCCAGTCCCAAAAGCTAGTGTCAGATGTTCTTTTTGCTATAAGTGGAAGCTTTATATGCATCTGTTCTCACACCTAGGTGCTGAGCCCTCCGTCCCCCCACCTCCATGATATCCTCTGCAGCGATGTCTCCCCACCTTAGTGACACTGTTCTCTGCTGACTTCTCTTCATGACCCTCCTCCGGTTCTTCTGTCTCCCTTAAATGTAGCAATTCCCTAAGATCAGGGCTCCCGACTTTTCTTACTGTCCAGACTGTCCATGGCCAGAGATGTGGTGGCATTATGAGGTGACTCCCACTGGCTTCAGCCCTAAACTACAGAACTGGACTCGTCCTGCCCAGGGAACCCCTTAGCTGCAACAGCTCATGAGCACTCCACTTCCCGTGTCCTCACAGCTTGGAATTTCCATGTCATTGTTGATTTCTCCCTCTCCTTTCCACCATAGAAGAAAAATAAATGAATGAATGAACTTCAGTGAACAAAGTCAGGTCAGTATCACAGCATGTTTCTGCATAGTAAAGTTGTGCTCAAACTGTGGGAACCCCAGTATTTCTGTGTGTAATTCATTTCTGTGTGTAATTCTTTACATATGTCTCAGGTAGCTCCCTGGTCCAAAGTGCACTGAACCCTCTAATAGGCCTAAATCTGACTGGTCTAGCCCGGGGGCATTTTAGGAGCCATTGATTGGCATTTGCAAATCATAAGTAGGTTCCTGTCCAAAGTAACAGAATATCCTTTTTGATTGTTAACAATTGGAATGTGGCCTTTAAAGTCATTTTTAGCCACCTGATTAGTAAACTGGGAATTTTCTCATGAATAATTGTTTCTACTCAATATTATTCAAATTGAGGTTTTATTTATTTATTTCTTTATTATTTTTTATTTTTTTGGTGGCTGGCTGGTACAGGGATCCAAACCTTTTCTTTCTTTCTTTCTTTTTTTTAAAGATGACTGGTAAGGGGATCTTAACCCTTGACTTTGTGGTGTCAGCACCACGCTCAGCCAGTGAGTGAACCAGCCATCCCTATATGGGATCCAAACCCGTGGCCCTAGTGCTATCAGCACCGCACTCTCCCGAGTGAGCCACAGGCCGGCCCGGGATCCAAACCTTTGACCTTGATTGTGCTCTAACCAACTGAGCTAAGTGGCCAACCCAATATTATTCAAATTGAAATACTAGATAATATGTTAAAAGCAGCGCTTAACTTTGTATATGCCTTTATGATGAAAATCATCACCATTTTATTGGTACATTTCCTTAAAAGATGTCCTGAGTCGATTTTGTTCATTAAAAAAGGATAAATATGAGTTTTATACGTTGAAAGAGTAGGTTAAATTATCGGCAGGTGCTTTACCTAAACAGTAACTTAGGAAAGGCACATCGGAGTTTTGAATTTAAGTCTTCAGCAAATGACCTACATCCAACAATCACATTTGGTTAAGGATACGCTTTCACTTAGAACAGATCGGGCTTTGACATCAACTACAAATGGATGCATTACGTGATCTGCAGGAAAGGACACATGAACCTAGGCTTTGTGTCACCGTGAGCAACATGAGAGCTTAGCCCACTTTGTTTTGGTGGCTTCTTTCCTTGGGCCGTAATCATCCTGTTGCCCTGTAAACTTTCTGGGACAGCAAGACTTAAAATGATAGCATGCATTTTATTTCCGATGTCCCCAGTGCCACCTGCCCAGTAAGTAGAGAGAGCGTGGTACCCTGTCGAAGTGGTTGAAGGAGGCTCTGAACTCGTTCATCTGCTCCTGGGTGATACCCTTCGCATCTCTGGTCAGGATCTGCGTCTCCACCTCATTGATGGTCCTGGCGATGGTTGTCAGCAGCAGCTCCCACCCAACGCGGATGTGCTACAAAGCAACGAAGGGAAGGATCAGTTCTAGGGTTTTCCAGCACATCCCTCTGGCCTCTCCATATTCACAACAGGAGAGTCGACCCACAGGGAGAGAAGTGGGACTTACTACAGCCTCCGCTATGCTTTTTAAAAATTCTATTTTGTCCTTTTTTGCAAGATTCTGTAGTGGTAGTACTCAGAATTGAGACCAGGGTTCTAACAGTGACAACTGGCACTTTGTAGATTAAACATGCAATGCATAGTGTATTTGTCACTAAAAATATGTCCCCCTTTACCAAGTAGTAGGGCCCTGGATTATACCCACTGACGCCCAGGGAGATCAATTTGGGCCAGACTGGTAGAAATGCAACAGACCAGTTTCTGGAACTCTTTGAAGAAGTGTCACGAATTCACTGTGATGATAATAATAATGTTGTTGATGGTGACGATAGTGATTGGGGTAGTTCACAAAGCTTTTGCACACATAGCACTGGAAAGGCTTAAAGATCCCTAACGTTCATTCTTGTGGGACTTCACCGGGACAAACAGAGACAAGTGCACGAAGAAAACATCGCAAGGAGGTGACGTGGCCATGGTTAGAAGCAAGCATGGCGCAGGCTGCCGGGCGGCTGTACCTCCATGGTGTAGTTGGTGTGCTTGTTGTCAAAGACCAGGGCCTCCTGGATGAGCTGGTGGTCTCCCTCCAGCTTGTCAATGTTGCTCTTGTAGTTAATGATGTTGTGCTCGTACTGCTTCAGCTGATTCATCTGGTCTTCCAGGGCGCCTGTGATCTGCACGGAGCTGCGAGCGATCTCCTGATGGAGGCACACAGAGAAAAACCAAGGCAGTCGGCCTGGTGGGTGCCTCAGCGGGGGGCACCGGTCCTGACTCTGCACCTGCCCTGGGCGGTGGCCGAGGCTGCTTCCTTTTCCCAGATCAGGTGGGAAATGGGTAGTGTCACAGAATGAAACAGGGGCTAGTTCTAATCTGTCTCACAGTGGGGAAAAAAGCCAGTGAAGACCCCAAACAGAAAAGCAAGAGGGTGATCACTGGGACCTCCCAACCTTCCCGCCCTCGGGTGGAGCTGCCCTGTTGTGGGGGCAGCCAGTGGTGGGCTGCATCAGGGGAGCTGCCAGACGGGCTGAAGACCACCCGACACTTCCTCCACCAGAAGAACATCTTATATTTTTAGATGTTCTCTCCTTTCAGAAAAAAAAGTTAATATTTTATCACCAAAATGGAAGTGGGGAGAGAAATAAGCAGGCCAGTGAATGTCCCTTGGTTGTTACTGGTGACAACATGAACCCAGACATCAGCACCATTCCAAGGCCATTTTTCCTTAAATGTTCTGAAAATGCAAAGTATTTGTGAGTCTTCGGGATGGATGCCTTCAAATCTAGGTCCTGCAGAGGCCCAAAACCGAGAAAGAGACCCACCATCCTTTTCAGTGACAAAGTAGATCAACGGCATGGGGACACCCTCACCCCCTGAGTGCGCCCCTCCATTGCTCTGTGCTATGCCAAGGCGCAAAGAGTCTCAAAAGACAAAGCCCAGAGGGACCAAAGCAGGGAGCTCCCACAGCACCGAGTGGGCAGCCAGAAGGGACTTATTCCGAAGGCTGGGGACCACTCCCAGGAGGGCGCCGACCTACCTCCATCTTGTTCTGGATCCAGGGCCCGATGGCGTTGGCCTGTGCAGCAAACTGGCGCCGCAGACGCTCATTGGCATGCTGGCGGGCCAGCTCCTCCTGCAGCGACTGATCACGGATGGGCACCAACTGCTTCACCTGCCGGGGACCCAGGGACAACACGGTTGGAGGCCAGCTCTGGTCTCACAGGGAGGACCACGGGATGAGATAACAGTCCAAGGGGCAAAGGTGGGAACAGAGAGGGAAGGAGGGAGGGGTGGGGGGGAGGAGGAACAGGAGAGAGCATGGGGAGCAGGGGACCCTACTCTAGGGACTACAGGGGCAGCTCAATCCAGCTTTGACTGCCACTGTGTGCCACCGCGTGCCTGCTGAGAGACTGATGAGTGGAAGAGTATTCAGGAGCCTGCATTTGGGACACTGACTTGTCCTCCAGTCAGGGGCTCTGGGCCTGCAGCCCAGAGCTCAGAGCACTGGTGAACTTGCATAAGAAGCACAATGACATTTTTGTTTTCATGATCTCTACTTGAAAGTTAGCCTTTCCTTCGGTTACGAATGCAGGCAGCAAACCCACAGCGCCAGTCGGCAGTACCTGCACCTCTACCACAGTGGAAACTGTGGACATTCTAGAAACCATCACACTTTCTGCAGTCTCCTGCAACACCGTGTATTTTGGGCATGACTTCAAAATTATGGGACCACTGGAAGAACGTGGTTTCAAATGTGTATAAAAGGAGCACATATCTTACTTTGAAAATTTTTTTTGATAACTACATTGTGATATAATTTGCTTCCTTTGCAATCTTAAATATTTTTATGAATTTACAAACATTATCAGAAGGGATCCACAGGCTTCCCCAGACTGCCAAAGATCTTCATGATGCAAAAAATAAAGAAGCCCTGCTCGTGTGTGAGCTTGATTGCTGCATAACATGGGGCCACAGGAGAGTACCATACCCAGCCTGCACGCTACTGTCCCATTTGTGACTTACATTGCAATGCGGTACCTCAGTTCTCTCCGAATCAACAGAAAAAAAAAAAAGAAAAAAAAAAGAGCTACTTCTGACATCTTTTTTGTGCCATTGCAAAACTGCTGCTAAAGGCACTATTATTCAGTGTCCCTTTCACAAAAATCCATCTGGCCACTTTGCTTTATGACTTATTGATGAGAGAAAAGTTTGTCTCACTTAAAGATCTATGAAATATTCCCTTTTTTTCTTTTTTCCCCAAGGAAACTACTTAGCTCAGCATGTTTCCCTTCTCACTTTGGCCGTCAGGAAGCCCACAGCTAAATTTAAAGCTCAAATGCCCTAACGACTGACTGTCTCTCAGATGAACACTCTCCTTTTTCCCATGCCTGTTTTTTTTCCTCTTTTGCACTGTTTATAACTAACCTGTTGCATGTGTGTTTCTATAGCAAGCCACTTCAAATCCACATGGTGGACTTACTCTTTGTAGTCTATGTATTAGCATGCTGAGATGACTAATTCTGTTATAATTTCAACCATAAACATAAATTTCTTTTGAGAATGAGACAAAAGGGATCAAATGACCATTACAGCCATAATTAAATTTGTGGACAGCTCCGCACGTCAAATTTTTTTTTTGTAGCTGGCTGGTACAGAGATATGGACCTGTGACCTTGGTGTTACAGGGCTGTGCTCTAACCAACAGGTTCCCATAATTTCAAAGGCAGCATGTTAGCAGAAATACTTTCATTCCCCAGATGTAGATTTCTAAGCAATTTTTCTGCGTAAGTTTCACACCCACTTGGGATACATCTATTCCCTATTCTAAAAGTTCTTTGAATAAGTACTATAGGCGAGCTGTTTCCACCAAAATTTCAGCAGGAGTTTTAAAAATTATTTCCCTTCTTGTATTAGTCTCATAACGTGTACTGATTTTGCCAACAGTTATAAGAATTTCCTTAAGGAAAATAATCTCTACTTTCTTTCCCCCAGATGAATGCATTTCATCTGTGAAATTTGGGATAAAGGAGAATCCCAATCATGATGTAAAATCAGGCAGACGCTCTAAGTCCCCAAGATGTTAACCTTGACCTCAGCTTCAAGGACGCCCCCCTGCCCCACCCCCAGCCACCCACCTTTTCCCACTTGGCACGGAGCTCGTCCATGGTGACAGTGCTGTACGGGTTGCTCGAGCTGATCCTGATGTTGTAGCTCTGAATCACCTTCTCCACCTCGTTCTGTATGGCCATGATGGACTGCCTCTCCCCATCTGCCTCCGGCAGCGTGGCCTTGAACTGCTCGTGGGCAGTGATCAAACTCTGCACAGACAGACAAGTGGAGAAACCCCCTCTGACTTCCGTGTTCATCTTACAGCTCCACGTTCCCTTCTGCTCACACATAAATGCCTTTATAATTGCAGAAATCTCTGAAGAAAACAAACTCTTAGAATGTTTAGAAAAGCTCTTGGGTGCACAGAAGTCAAGTTTCTTGAAAATGGAGAAAAGATAATGACTCTTTAATGAATGGCTATTCATTCTAAGTGTTTAAAAAATTGTTTTCTTTTTAAGAAAAATTATGCTTGCTTTCATTATTTCTGATCCCCAGCTACTGTTAAGTCTTACTGCCCTCTGACAAACAGAACTTAGCTGCACTTTCTGATGACAAGTTTTCCCTTTGTGTTCCTACAAAAGAACTTCCTATTTGCTGCCTACATGCAACCAGGAAAGTACATCCCTGCTCCTAAAAAAGGAAAGTCCACAGAAACCAACATTCTGCATAAGGCTCTATAAAACCTCTATCTATCAAACCTATTCTTCAACCCTAACCCATTAGAAGCCCCATAAGTTCAGCTGCACAAAGACCTCACTGTCACGTGGACCACCTTTGATTACAAAGCTACCATTCACCTTAGGTGCTGCAACAGATCAGCTGCCAAAGGACGTTTCACTACACAAAGAGTGTGATTTCCAAGGCATACTTCCAAGTCTCACTTATTCCAAAAATAAATGATTTTATGTGGTGAGCCTATGCTTAGAGTGGGTGCAAGAAACACCATCAAAGCCCTTTTCAGAAGACAACTGCAGTTTTCAAAGAAGGAATGTCTTTCCCTTGACACCCAGTGCAAATCCTTCTAGACTGCTCCTTGGCAGAGAAGGGTGGGTTCACATCTCAACCTTCAGTATTTCCTTTCTATTTGCTTTCTTTTTGATGACATATCTATTTTATAGAAAAAAGAATACAAAAATATTTTCTCTTTACATTCGATTACACATCAAATTCTCTGTATAATGTCTAAATAAATTAGCTCCTGGCCATCTGAGAATAACTTTCCCCCTTAATGTCACTAACTCATAAGTCTGCTTAAGACTTTCAAGTTCCAGAAGAAATTATAAGCAGGTCATCCTGAATTTGTGGGAGGGAGAAGGTAGGGGCTGATTTGTAGTTTCTTATGCTTTACAATCTGGCAAAATTCTGTAGATGTAAATAAACAGTAACATGCACACATTTGCAAAACTCAGCAGCCAATACGCTCACAACTTTCCATGAATAACTCCAAGAGCATATACGTCTATTTTGCTCAATGATTCACCATTCTTTTTTTAAAGAACAAACCCTTTTAGATGTATTCATTGATTGATGTTAATTTGATGGCAGCAAAGAGTAGTAAACACATTTGCAAGCTAAGATTCAAAGAGTAATTTGGGCTTTCTAGCTACACGTTTCTTAGTTTAAAAAAATAACAAAACAAAACATAGGTAACAGACTCTAAGCTTAAAGGACAATTCATTTCTAATGCAGAAGCACACAGAGCTAGGGTTCAATTACCTGGATCTCCTCGATGCTGTGGACAATGAACATGTCCTGCAGATCCTCCATGGCTCCTTCCATCCAGTTGTTGAAAGGAGCAGCTCTCTTGGCAAACTCCAGGTGAAGCTGATCGATGGTTTCCAGCAATTTCTCAGTTCTCTGAAGATCAGGTAAACGGAAGCAAGCATTATCATAGACTAAACAACAATAATTAAAAAACTCTCTGAAAATGTCAAAATGTATTCCAGAACAATAAACTATTATCTGAAATTTTGTTAATCACATTAGCAGGTGTCTACAAAGGATTATCCGATGCTCAAATGATTAGGTTGAGTCCTGTAGGTCTCTGAGGTAGCTTCTGAATCAAAGAAGGATTTAATAACATCCAAGTAGCCTTGTTTTTAAAGTACCTAAAGTATGCTACTACGTGCTAAGTTTGTGAAAACTGAGAATCCACATACAGGATACAGCAACTTGCTTTCAGCCAAAGCAGGATTAAGCTAGAGGACGCAATTCTCGAACCCTGCCAGACAACAAAATTCAGGGCATCTCTGCATTGCAGAGCCAACAGTGTGCAGAGAATCGCATGCCTTTCCCAAATTCACCTACCAAGCAAAGACAGAAAGAACGACAGCACATGATCCAAGCAACAGAGGAGGATCCTGTGGGTGTCTCACATGGTAGAGACGATGGGCAGCAGGAAGGGAACGTGTGCTTATCTGTACGTCTTCCATAATTAGATTCATTTTTTCCCTCCTGTTCTAAGATGTTTGTGCTGTCTCTGTTACATGCCTGGCCCCACGTTTCTTTCTTTAAGCAGATACCAGATATATAACAGCCTGCTGGCATCTAGGAAGCTTCCTATGATGCATTCTAAAAGTTTCATCAGAGTCAAAGTGCAAAGACTCAGGGAACTGGTAAACCTCTATCCTTCACGTAGTACCAGTCTTCCCTGGTGAAAGACAATCAGATATGGTCAGACACCAGCTACCTACTGCTATCTCTATCCAAGTCTCACACTTGGACAATGCCAAGTTCACCCTGATTCTCCTTTGTATCAATTTTTCCTTACTTCAATATTTGTCACCATTTTTCTCTTTGCAACATCTCAAGTTAGTTTCTTCCTGATTTCCTGACTCAGTCACTTGACTCCCATAGAAGGACTTTTGGAAATTTACTGTAGTTACTACTTGATACAAAGTGAGTTGATGCCATAATCTCATTACCCCTGGATTTTTTTTTCATTCAGAAGTATATTTTACTTCTATATGGATAAATTATAGCACAAAACTACAAACTTTCTAGTGCTTTCTTCCACTTTTCATCTTCTCTTTAGAGGCACCTCTCACTAGACAATCTGTTTCATTTCATACACACAACACCACAGAGAGACAGAAAATTAATACCAGTGACTTAATTAAAGATCCTCTATTAAAAGATTTCATGTTAACAGGTGGCTTCAAGACTTCACCTCCAGGGCCTCTCTCCTCTTCTGAGTAAGTGTCCCCAATCTGTCCCACTGGTCACAAATTTTCTGGCACCGATCATTTATGTTAACAGCATCATGGTAGTCCAGTTCACTATTAAAAGTGAAAACAAATACAGGTTAACTTTCCTAGGTGATCTGAGAGAAAACAGACAAGTTCAAAAAATAAAAAAAGACCTGATAGAGAATTGGCCAGGTATTTTGGGGTTCGGTCAATTGTCATAACTGCAAACATCACGCTTCTCAGAAAAACTACTCGAGGAATTATAAAACTCTTGCTGGTCAATAGATCTCTGCACAGAGAGAACCAAGAAACACTGTTGGCTTAAAGCCTCAAGCTACCTTTATTCTCCCTTCATTTTTCTCAGCGAGGCCCTCAGAGGGTATTATTTTGTTTTTAATTTAATTAATTAATTTATATTATTGGAACCTAATTGATTATACCTATTTGTGGGGTACAGAGTTGACTAGCAGTATTTGTGTACAATACGTGATGATCAAATCAGGATAGTTCCATATTGATCATTAAGTGGCGATGCACCTGACAGGCCTGCAGCCCAGGCTGGAGCCACAGTGGCCGGAATGTCACCCTGAGTCGAGAGGGAGTTAGGTGTCGGCTTGTACCACGCTGGGGCCTCACCACTAACTCTGTCCAGAAGGCGCTGTGGTTTTATCTAACACAGCAGGGACTTCTACAATGAACAGAACAGAGCCCTTCCACCTGGTGACAAAGAGGCTCTGCCTTGTCTTGTGCCACTGGTGCAACAAGCCAGAGCAGAATGATTTCTCACGATTTCTTTTCCTCTCCCAACCTGTCTATGCAGCCTGCCTGGGATCTTTGTAAAATAATTTGAATTTACCATGAAAGCAAGTTCTTGACTGGAAGGTTAACCTAGTATCTCCAAGAATAAAAATTTTGAATCTTGTACAAAATTTAATCATGCTTTTGGTTAAGATGAACGTGAGACTCACAGAGGTTTAAAGATATCTTCAAGAGACGTCTTCAAAAACAGCCCATGATAAAACGACTTTCAGGAAGTTCCCTCCAACCCTACCAAATCATTTCCTTGAGGCTTAAGTTTATTTCTTCTTTTTTTTTTTTTTTTTTGTCTTTTTGTCTTTTTTTCCGTGTCCGGCAACGGATCGCAACCCTCAGTGTTGCCCCCGTACCGGACCAGGGACCGGCAACGGGATTGCAAACCTCGGTGTTGCTCCCGCACCTCGCTCAGCCAGTGAGCGGGAGCCGGTCTGTACGTGGGATCCGAACCCTCGGGCGGGAGCGCTGCCGCGCTTCGCAAGCGGCGCACTATCCAGTGCGCCACCGGGCCGGCCCCTTATTTCTTCTTTTGACCTTAAATTGAGGCCATCATTGTCCACCACTGGGTTGTTTTTTTTTTGTCTGTTTTGGGTTTTTTTTTTTTCTTAAATAATATTAACTTGTGCTGATTGAATTTTATTGTTTCTGTTCCTGAATAAAGGAGATGCATCTGGTTGTTATCTGGGTGTTTTTGCAGTGGATAAGAGGGTCCCAATCACCCAGTTAAAGCGTGTCCAGCTCTCAAGAGCAAAGAGCAGCTTTCTACAGACACACACTCTTCACCAGACCCAGGTTGACTAAGGTTTCTGTGCTCGTTATAACCAAAACACCAAATCCAACCAAGACACACCAGCAGTTTGCACAGCCCTGAATACAAAACAAAAGGCTATGGCTCTTTAAAAATGCAAATATCAAAGAGAATAAAAACTTCTCCAAAAACAAAAACCTAGGAATCCTTCTACTGTTCTGTAATGGTGACACCAGTGGTCACCCCTCCAAGGTTATCTTGAGGGTATACATTTCTCCCTTTTCTCTTTAATTCATAGTGATGGTTCAACACATATCTGCTTTCAAGGAGTCAGAGTTTGCATAATGGTGTATAATTCTTTTTTACGCTCTTGGAGAACTGCACAAAAACTCCGATTTATTATTTTAGGACAGGAAAAGGATGCTAATAACAGTAAGATAAGTACAGACATAAATTCTGTCTGTGTTTTATCTCCTGACTGTGAAGAAATGGGTACTGGGGACACCAGGAATAACAATAACATAAAATTATTACTTACATTTTATGGGCAACACTTAAAACTATTCCAAATTACTCCTGGGAGCTATCATAGAGCGCTAAGTGCTTGAGTTTATTCTCATCAACTTATTTGATTTGTAACTGTCATCAAGCAATCAAAAAGCCAGCATTTAAGAAACGTGAGAAACAAGACCACGGAAGGCCTGAAGTATAGTTAATGAACTGCATATGAAAGACCACAAATACTTAAGAGTTGATACGGGCAAGCCTGGAAAACAGAATACTCCTAGAAGAGACCCCATCTGTTCACCAAGGGGTTCTCTCTAGTCACAAGTGAGGAACACGGGCGTTCCAAACTGTAATATATCAAGATCAACTTTTATCATTTAATTTCTTTTTTTTTTTTTTTTTTTTTTTTTTTTTCCATGTCCGATCGCAACCCTCAGTGTTGCCCCCGCACCGGACTGGGACCGGCAACGGGATCGCAACCCTCGGTGCCGCCCCCGCGCCTCGCTCAGCCAGCGAGCAGGAACCAGTCTGTATGTGGGATCCGAACCCTCGGCGGGAGCGCCTCCGCGCTTCCCAAGCGGCGCACTAGCGCAGTGCGTCACCGGGCCGGCCATAATTTCTAAAGTTACCCTTATGTGACAGGCTGCAAACATTCTGCAGATATATCAGCAGTCATAATGAAGGGGAAAGGACTAGGGAATGAAATTCTGGGTTTATTGAAAGGGGGCACAGGCCTTAGAAAAGCTCAGAAATGCTGCACAGAGGGACCTCTCTCCAGGTGGCCACAGCCAGGGCTCACACGGTACAGAACCGACAACGTCCACTCAGTGTCCGCCTGGGGCTCAACCCAGCCTGAGCTGCGTGGGCATGCCGGTGTCAAACAGCACATATCGGGTGACAGGGAAGAGCAGGCTGTTGGGTCTCTTGCTTCAGAGGGCAGCAGTGACCTCTGCCTGTGCTGGTTTCAGGGCAGGCGGTGGCACCACCTCCTGCACCTGGCATGGCAGAGGCTTCTGTACTTTTTCTCCATCCTCTGGGGAGTGCAGCTGCCTATGCGGGGGGCAGGGGGGGCTGCTGGAGGGGAGGACATAGGGACTCACCCTCAACCAAAGAAGCAAGGCCCCACTTGTTTAAACACTTACGGAAAGCAGAGGGGCCCCATCCCAGAGGGCTCCAGCCTGATCCTTTGTTGCTGGGGGCCTGAAGCCCCACACCCCTTCTTGTGAGACCGCTCCTACGTGACAATCTGCTCAGATGGCCGTGCTTTACATGATAACTGCCTCGAAATCTGCTTGTGCCAGAAACTGATTGCTCCTGGCTATGCAAGTTAATTTGCAAGTGACCTTTTATCCTTCTCTAGAAACTGTTTAACCATAAACATTCTGGGTGGCAACCTTTACTTTGAATGTCCTGTCTTTGTCTCTCCTCAAGATATTATCATATCTTTACATTCCAGACCCTTTGCAGCATGCCTGCCTTCTCCTATATAAGATGTAACCTAAGAATCAATAAACGAGACTTGATCAGAATACTGTCTTGTCTCAATTTCTCGTGTCTCTTGTCCCATCCAATTCCCACTCCCCCCTCCAGGGTCTGCGTTGAATATCCCGCGGGTCGGGACACTTTGTGAATTCAGCCCCACAAAGGATGCAGGCCTCCCATCCCCCTGGTGGAATGGGGCAGGACACCTGGGGCCCACGACCTCCCGGGGGACAGAGGCACCAGCACTTACTTGAGCTCCTGTGCGATGGCTGCAATCTGCTCCACGCGGTCCTGGTGTGCGGCCAGGTCGCTCTCGAAGGCCTCATGCTTGCGCAGCAGGGCCCGCACCTCGGTCAGTGACGCCGACTCGTAGTCCTTCTGCAGCAAGATTTGCTCTTTGCCTGCAAAGGGGGCAGCAGGGGTGGGGTGTGTGACTACGCTGATGTCGCACAGCAGTCTCTTGGCGGTGGCCAGATTCTCAGGGCAAGTCCAGATCCCAAAGCAGCAAGAGAGGGGCAAGAATGCAGCCTTGAAAAGCAGGCAGGAGTTTCAGTGGGATTCAGGCTGTCCCCTGCCCATGCCACCTGGCCCTTGGTGATCTGAAAGCCTGTGTCTCCATGCGTGAAGAGGGGAAGCATGCTGAGTGCGTTCTAAAAAGCAAATCTGTATCCTTCATCATTCTAAGTGATAGTAGTTTATTTTCCAGAGTGATGCCCAATTAAGTTACTAAGTATTCCTGGGAGGGTTAGACACAACACGTGCTCTAGCTGCCTATCCATGGGTCTCAACCCTACCCCAGTTCTTTTCGTTTGAAAGCTCTACTTTCTGTGGTCAAATGTAGCCTGTGTTTTGTTTTTCCTGATAATAAATGTTAGGGATTTTCCTCTCTGAACCTCAACTTATTTCCCTATAAATATTTCTTAAATCTAGCTGTGATTATAACTGGCTCCATGTTTATTCTCTGGCTAATGACCTTTAAGAATTTGATCCTATAAAGCTGGAAACAGAAAGCGAATGTTCAGATATTTAATGATGACAACATAGCACTTACTATGTACCAGGTACTGACTGAAAGGCTTTATGAATATGAACTCATTAAATCTTCATAAAAACCCTGAGCGAGAGGTACTGTTATTCACTGTCACTTTGAAGAGGACACTGAGGCATTGACAGGTTACTGACTCATCCAAGGCACAAGTGCTCAGTATCAGAGCTGGGATCCCAGCCTGTCTGGCTCCAGCATCCACACCTGTACCTACCTTGCTATGCAATATCAAAAATCAAGCAATAAAAAATAAAAATAAATCAAGCAGTAATAAAGCAAAAGGAAACCAAAGAATGAGGGAAAAATCTCCCCAACCTCTTTCAAAATAGATTATTATTATTATTATTACAAGATGGAGAGAATGTTTCATTCTTCTGTATAAGCAACAAGGACTATTTAGCCCAGCACACAATCAAAAAATTGTGACCATGTTATCATGGTTTGCAAACAGGTGTGTCTGTCAAGCCTGAAAGAAACAGATGAATGTAAGTCAAATAAAGAAGATAGACTACAGAAAATATCTTGTGTGCTTCCTTTCCAATCAGATTTCCTTTAAAAATATATATATATTGGAGCATATTGATTGTACATATTTATGGGGTTCAGAGTTATATTCCAGTACATGTATAGACAATGTGTGCAGATCTATTCAGGGTGATTAGCACATGCATCATTGCAAAACTAAATCATTTCTTTGTGATGTGTGCATTAGATCTCTTCTCTTCTAGTCGTTTGGTAGCATGCGGTAAATCAAAAGTAGGGTATTAATTATGTTGTTTTGTGGTATTTAACACATATCCTATCGGTGGAAGCTGGTAGCTAAACACATACGTGTGGAATTAAGTAGAAAAGGAAGGAAGCCAGGTCTTACGTACCTAAGTGTGTGAACATATTTTGGGTGCCATTTTCTGAAGAAATATATTACGTGCTGGATTAGAGAATTAGGTAAGCATTTTCAAGCTTACCTCTTGAATAAATTTAGCACTGGGACAACTGAGCAGAGAAAGGTGAGGACAGGTGTCCCAGCGGCACAGACATTAGGCACAGCACTGGCAATGATGCATCACGACTCTGTGCACAGCTCAACTCTCATGTTTCCAAGCCCAAGGTCAAGTCCTACCGTAAGCCCAGGTCTCGTGCGTTGAGGCCTTCTGCCTAAACTTCTCAGCCAGGTGCTCCACGCGCTCCAGCCGCCGGATCTCATTCAGCAGCCACTCCTCATAACCCTTCTCGGCCTGCTCCAGCCTCTGCCAGGCACCAGCAATGTCCTGCAAGGTCCAGGGACAAGCACCTCCATTACACTCCGGCCTCTTGTGCTGCTTCTGTAAACCCCTCTGCGATGTGTGTGACGGTGCGATTCTTCTGTCTTCTGTTCCTTTTTGTACCCCAAATAACCATGCCACTAGTCTGGCTTCCAAATGACTTAATTATGATCACTGGGACCTTTTCAAACTAGTGGGGCTGTTGTCATCTGCTAACCTGACACATCTCCAGATGTGGACAGAGATGTTTAGGGTTTAAATTTTCTGGCTTCGAAATGAGTCTGTTGAAAACAACTCTTGTTCAGCGACTGAGATAAATCATCCATTCACCCATCATAAACCACTCTTTCCTGTCATCTAGCAGGTACCAGGCACCCATGAGAGACTTATTTATAAGAGTTGACAACAGCCATACAGCTCACTTCCCCAGGCAGCTTCCATGATTGTCGGGGAGAGACAACGTGCTCACGCAAGTTCACTTCAGATAGTGATAAATGTCACGAGGGAAAAACAAAACAGGGTCAGGTGGCATTTGGGCTGGAGCTCCACGACAGAAAAAGCCAGCTACATGAAGAAGTGGGGACATGGAGGGGACATGCTTGGTGTGTGGCCACAACGCTGTGCATCAGGGCAGAGTGGCCAGAGATGTGACCAGCAAGGTCAAGAAGGGTCATATCATGTTGGACCCTACAGGCCAGGATCGTGAACCCGGACTTCATTCTAAATACTTTGGGAAGTCACTGGAGGGTTTGGAGAGGGAAGGACACATGACCTGCCTTACATTTTTAAAAGATGATGGAGGCTGCTGGGTGAAGGATAAATTTTCAGGGGCGAAAGATAAAGGGGAGCAGTTTGGGGTTACTTGCAGGTGCACAGAGAGACCATGGTGGCCACAGGGTGACAGCAGTCGGGGTGGAGGGAAGGACACAGACCTGAGATGTGATCTGGATGGAGAGCCAGCAGAGCTGGCTGGGGAGCTGCAGTAGGAAAGTGAGAGACTGAGAGAAATCAAGAATGAATCCTGGGTCTGGGGATTTAGCAACTTGGGGGACAGTGATGCACTTTACTAGGACAGAGGAAGCTGTGCGAGGGCTCTTTGGGATATGTTAGGTTTGAAAGGCTTTTGAGACACCCAGGCAGATATACAAGCCTGGGACTTAGGGAGAGGGCCAAGCAGGGGCGGTAAGATTTGAGAGGTGTGGGCATTGTCGGTGGTAATGAAAGCCGCAGGCTGGGATGGAATTGTCTGGGGGTGCACAGCTAAGGGACAGGTCTCAGCACCCAGGCCAGGCGTGCAGTGCCCCAGATGCAACCCTGAGCAGACGGGGAGCCTCGCTGGCAAGGGAGGGGGGTTGACAGCAGGAAGAACTCAAGAGGCAGACAACATGCAACTAGGTCAAAGCCACCAAGGATGTAACAGTGACTATTAGTTAGACAATCAGCAAGGACACTGTGGACTTTGACAGGAATAGTCTCCACGGAGGGGGAGACAGAAGCCAGATTACGATGGGAAGAAGAGTAAAAGAGTTGTGAGGACATGGCAATGGGTACCCCAAAGAGCTCTTTCTAGATGTTTTGTGGTGAACGGGGGTGCTGAGAAGTGGGTCAGTAGCTACAGAGAGATGCTGAGTCATCGGTGTTCATTGCTGGGTGCAGATTCTGGAGCACTTGGACATGCCAATGTGGATGTGGATTCAGAAGAGAGGGAGATCCATGCAGGACTAGACCTGGAGAAGGTGGAACGTGTGGCTTGTCGCAGAGGGCAGAGAGGGCGCATGACCTAGAGCTGCAAGGTCTGGTGGGGGAAGACGAGGCAGGGTCAGGAGGGCCACTTGCTGGGCATTTATTAAAGGCCTGATCTTCATGACACACCATACCAAGGGCAGGTGGAGTCAAGAAAGGCAGGACGGTAGGTAGAAAAACAAGAATGAAGCGGTTATGGGGCCAAAATCATACTCATATAGCTGAAAAGATTCAAGAAGTCAATGCGTGCTTTTCAGCAGCCCATCAGAGAAGGGACCCAGGTCAAAAGGCTTCAGGAAAAAAAGAAGGTGTCCCCAGGGCCACGAGGACATGACTCTTGGCCACTCACCGACACCATCTTGCCCTCGGAGGGCATGAAGGCGGGCCGGTTGCTGATCCGCAGCTTGGTCTGCAGGGTGTTGAAGTTGATCTCCAGCTGGCATTTCTCCTGCACCTTGGGGGGCTTGTGCTTCCGACGGTAATCCCGGAAATCCTCTAGCTTCTTCTGCATGGCTTGCATGGTCTTCTCAGGAGTCCGATTCTCTAGCCAGGGGATCGTGCGACGAATCCATTCCAAAAGCTGTTTCCAAAACACAAGGAGACAGCTGAAAACACCAGCACATAGCCCCCAGGTGGAAAACAGACACTTGATAATTTGGAATGAATTCACCTAACGTTCCTAAAAATACTGACGTGGGGTTACAACACCCCTGCAACTTAAAGGAAGGGAAAGTCACTTCTATGCACAATGGCATGAAGAAATTCTCAGGGTCCACCCATGGCCACTAATCATCACCCCAACGATACTGTACATGGGTCAAAAACTTATAGTCAGCACATAAATTCGCTTTTTACAAAAATGTGACATTTACAAGAAACTCAGGGACCAGACATTAGCAGACAAATGCTGGATGGAGCTTTCAAATGAAATAAATAAAGTAATAAATAAAGTAATTAAGGACATGATGAAAATGTAGTGTAATAGATTCCACAAAGAATTGGGTTTAACTTAAAATGCATTTTAAGAAAATAAGCTCAAATCTAATAAGCTTATTTACTAGACACATGTACCATAAGCCTGGAACTGACTCAATGCCAAAGTATATTTTAACATCTAGCTTTAACGTAAATCATGTGATGTACATGAAAATGGCAGTGGATTTTTAAGGACAATGTACACATCCCTTCTCTTGAGTTACTATCTCAGTCTTAGAAATGACCTGCTGAAAATCGCATCATTTACACCCACGCCTACTGGTCACTTGGAGAACGACAGTAGATTAGAATAAAAAATAGTTAAAATGGTGATATATCTGTGGGCTAAGGGATTTAGGAGGATAATAAAGGACCAAGTAAGAAAAGGAAGAATTTAATTACTGAAGATCATCCGTCCTTCAGTCCTGGTCACATTTCTTTTTTTTTTTTTTTTTTTTCCTTTTTGTCTTTTTTACTGACCGGTAACGAGATCGCAACCCTCGGTG
>NW_007727026.1:201331-211165 GCF_000696425.1 Galeopterus variegatus
CCTTGGCGGGAGCGCTGCCGCACTCCCAAGCAGCGTACTCTCCAGTGCGCCACCGGGCCGGCCCAGTCCTGGTCACATTTCAAACCTTGACGTTTATTGGTGGCATTAAACAGTGCCATCAGGTTGAATTTTTGCACAGCAGCAGTATGAAGGTATAAATTCAATGTCAGACTGGATTGATATATACTACTATTGAGTAAGGTTTATTCTGAGTGTACTGATACTTTTCCCAGTACAGACTTAAATAAGTTAAGTCACAGCAACAATTGCTTGGTCTTGAACATGTGTGTGGCTGTAGGTCTCCCTTAGCCCTTCCTTGTATTTGGGAAACAGGGCAGAGGCAGTGAGCAGGCTGCTTAGCTGCTATTTATGCTAAAATAAGAACAAAAAGAGGAGTGACATGAAAAGTGTTGTTCTTACCAAAAAAATGGCTGCAGACCTGTGGAAAGGCACTACAGAAACCCAGGTTCAAACACCACGGAGGGAAGGCTCCGTCTTCCCCTGAGTTCACTCTGGATATTTATACAGACACACGGGGAAGAGCCACCTCCTCACGACAGCTGGGCTAGTTCCCTTGACACTGGCCACTGTGTGGAGCAAGGCTTCTGGATGTGATGTCCGTAGCCAATGAAGCAAGAAAAGACTAGTGATGCAATGGTGTCAAGGGGGGTCCAGCCTGGAGTGCAGAGCTCAGAGCAGAATCACATTCTGGACCTTCAAATGTGCAAGCTACCCTTAGGCTTTGGGATCACTGGAAAGACCCCTGGGATTATGTTTGTGCCAAAAATCATTGCTGCAAGAGGAACCACCTCTGAGATAGCGTGTATTTTCCTACTTTGATTCCACCTGAGATGAAAGGTGCAAAGAAACGCTGACGACCCCTGTGTCTTCCCCTCTGGGCCTCATCCCCTGGTGAGTGTGGACAGACAGGGGTCACCGGGGTCCTTTACCTCACTCGCTAGCCTCTCATATTCTTCCATCAGCCTCTCATTCTCTTGATTCACAGCAAGAACCTTACATATCCTGTTAGCTGCTGTCTCGGCCTGTAAAACACAATAGGTAAACAGGATGGCTCTGTCGACGGGGACATGCACACACACACAGAGCTGAAGGTGGCAGGCAGGGGAGAGGCTGTGCTGTAGATGGTCAGATTTGAGGTCAGGGTGGGGTAAGACTGAGGGGATGGCTTTTCAATACAGTGAATCGTTTCACACCTTTTTTTACAGTTTTCACATGGACTTACACGGCAGGCTGAATATACTGGGAATAATGGGGGAGAAACCATTAGTCTACACACAAGCTTTGTAACACATGGAGCAAGTTAGTAACAGAAATATATGGGTCAAGGAAACCAGGATCCTGGGTCCCTGGATGTCCACCTGAACACTCCGGTGACCCATGACTGCAGGGTGAAAACTCCCTTTGACAATCAAAGCAAAAAATGATGGGGTCCTGAATGTGTGTGTGCACGTGTGTGTGAGATCATATGTGTCACTGCACTTGAGTTCCCTGAAGTCCTCATCTCCTGAAATAAATACACAGAACTTTCCAGATGGGATCCTTCCATAGAGCTGAGCTTGCTTTAATGCAACCTACATGATAAGTCACTGCAGTAATAAGGAATCCTGTATTGTCATTTGCAAGGCAGAACTCTGGCTGGGAGTGGCAAAGGGCCTTAAATCATGATCAGGAAGAGAAACTGGCTGGTCCAACCTCCCCGGCTGATTGCCTGGCCCAAAGCATCACCTCTAAAGCCCTGGCCCAGTCTGTCAGGATTCTCCAAGTAGAGATATGCCAAGGGAAAGAAACACACACAGGTATGTATGAATATGCAGAAAGCTGAAGGACATTCTCCCACGATGTCCCCAGGGCGTTTGTTTGGAGGGATGTGAATATGTTTGAGTTTCTAACTCTGTTGTCCCATTCACTATTTCACTTAAAATATTAGTCTTGAAATATGTTAGAACAAACCACTGAACACTGAAGGCAATTTCTAGGCAGAGGGAACCAAGGGCATGTTATAAGGGCATTCATTTCTCCTTGTCAGAGGTCCCCTTTACTGCTCAAGACACATGGCCCAATTTTCATTGTTTTTTCTCTAACGCACAAGTTTCCCACAATTTACTAATGAAATAAAGGAAATATATTAGAAGAGGAAATAGACTAAAAACACATCAGGAATGGTCTAAAGTGAAAGCTGTTATAAAAAATTAGAAAAAAACAAAAGAAAATGCATTCACGGTTTGGAACGTGCCATATTAGGTCATGATGAAACACTCTGAGAGAGTCCAAGGTCGGATGAGAAACACACAAACACACGCAGGTGGACACACGCACAGGCCACGAAAACCAGATGTGGGCGAGCAGTGCTATGGCCCACGGGCAAGCATGAGTACCTGCTCCGCGCCCGCAAAAGCATGGTAGAAGCAGGAGACGTAGGTCATGATGGCTCTTTCGTCGGGTTTGGGGGTGTTCACAATGTCTGAAGGGGGAGAGAATACCACAGGACAGAGACACACACAAGGACGAAGAGGGGAAACCGGGGGACAGAGGGAAGAACAATTGGTTTATAGGGACCCTCCTTCTGTACATTTCACGGGCCCACAATCCTGAACCTCGGGAAGACCATACAGGGTTGAAATGACCTGGGAACAGCTTGTTGCTTTAATGATCCAGTGGAGGGCTTGTTTTCTTCCCCCTCCTTTGATGGGCTTTTAATGGTGCATTTGTCACATTCCTATGGGAACCCATCTGCTGCCTATCAGAGCTTGTCACCCCTCCCGTGACTCATGAGGCCACGTCCTCTCGAGGAATGCACATCACTTTGGAGGAAGACTCGCAGGGCTGTGCTGCCCATCGGTCCCACCCCGTCCTCATCCCCAACCTCATCAGTGTTGGGCTTTCTGCTCTGTAAACTGCCTGGCTTGTGCGAGGATGAAATTCACTGGAGAGGGCATGTCTTGTAATACCCTTTATACATACTTACCGTGCTGCTTATAGAAATCACCAAGAGTAACAAAACATCTAAAGAGAAGGGTATCCACATGTTCTTAGTATGACTCTTGCTACCATTTGTATGAGCTGCTGGAATAACCAACAGCAAGAGAGAAAACAGAACCATGTTCTACTAGTCTATTTCTGTTGCTTATAACAAAATACCTAGAATGGGGTAATTTGTAAGAAAACAAAATTTATTGCTTACAGTTTCAGAGGCTGGGAAATCCAAGGTTCAGGGAACACACTGGTGAGAAGATATTTCTCCCTTTTTGAATGGGAATATGCACCCTATACTTGTCTCACCATGGTATCTCAGCAGTAAATAACTTTTGACCTCACGAATGGGACTTTGGACCTTTTGAGTTGAAATAAGTTAACACCTTGGGGATGGAATGAATGTATTTATCTGTGACAAGGACAAGAACTTTGGGGGCCAGGGGCAGAATGCTGTGGATTGATTTAATTGTATCCCCAAAGTCCATATATTAGAAGCATAATTCCCACCATAACTACTGAGGGTGGGAAATCCTATTACGGTAATTGAAAGGTGGAGCCTTGAAGAGGTGATTAAATTGTAGGACTGTGTGGATTGAATAGATTAGTAATGGTGGTCAGGGGTGTGGTTCTGAGGACTTTCAAAGAAGAGCACATGAGAGGTTAGTCTCTCTCTGCTCTGCCATTTTCTGCCACGTGAGGCCCCTGCATTGCTGTAAAGCCACCTCCAAAGAAGTCCTCACCACGTGTGTTCCCTGGACTTTGGACTTCCCAGCCTCCGAAACTGCAAGCAATAAATTTTGTTGTCTTACAAATTACCTAGTTCTGTGTATTTTGTTATAAGCAACAGAAACAGATAACACACATGTGAAAAGACATTGTTTCTTGGCAACACCATTTTTTGGTAAGTTGCTTTTTAGCCTTGTTCATAAACTTGGGTCACTCAACAGACAGAATGAAGCAAAGACAATACCTTGTTATTTCCTAAGGTGAAACCTAGTCACCAGGTTTGCAGAGGCTATGTATGGAAAGCATGTGGGGTTGTGCAATTGTATGGAATCTTCTGGAAAACAAACACAAATGGCATACCACTGCATGGACAGAAAGTAAATCTCAAAGAAAACTAGACTGAAAAAGACACACGACTTCCTCCTCAGAACCAGACGGGTCTCTTGACTCAGAGGAGAGGGGAGAAAAAAAGAGCAAAACGATTAAAAAAAAAAATTAAGACACAGAAGGTGAAAGGTGAGTAGCAACTCATGTTTGACATCCTCACCTTCTGCGCACCAGCAAAAGCATGATAGTAACAGGAAACATAAGTCATTATGGCTCTTTCATCGGGTCTGGCAGTGTCTACTAAATCTGCATGGAGAAAAGAACATTAACTGCTCGGATGTTCTAATACCAGCAGGCTTCCAGCAAGCACTTTCTCGGAGGCCTCAGTCATGAATCTCCGCCCCTCCACCCCCTACACTTATAGTGTTAAAATCTTGGCTCACATCAAAGAAGTCCCACCTGCAAATTCATTACCCTCTGTGCACTTTTGAGAATTGCCAAGAGAAATAAAGGAATTGCCAAAGAGAAGGGCCTGGTGGGCCCAGAAGAGCCCTAAACTAGGAAGGCAGGCACGTCCACGGCCAAAATCAGGCCTCTGGAATTGAACAGAACGTGGACCACAGCACGTTCCCAGGCGTTTCCTATCACTGTACATGTGGAGGACCCAGGAGTCCACAAGATCCTTTCTGCAAGTCCACATGGAACACGGGCGCCCATAGATCGAAACCTGTTGCTTACCATAAAAAGCCCGGTGGAGAAAAATCAGGAAACCATTTCGCAACCTTTTAAAAGCATGGTGGATAGTTCAGATGAGGAGAAATGCCACCAGTCTTTACGAGAAGTGTAATAGTTCATGGGAAAGGGGCCAAGGAGCCAGTTAAAATCCCCACTTGGGGTTCAGAGACCAACCCAAATAATAGAAAGTAAAGTCAATGGCAGCAGGTGAGAAGGCAAGGCTTCACCAAGGGGCACTCATGACCTGAGAGGGCGAGACCTGGACCTAAGATTACGATCAGAGAGAGGCAGAAATAAGTGAACGTTAACATAACGCTGCGATGATGGTAAGTCTGAGTGCAGGCAGCAAAGATATGTGGAGAATCCCATAGGGTGGGTCTGCTGAGTGGTTATATCACAGCATGCTCCACACCACAGCAGCCATGGACACGACTGTTCGCCAGAAGATCCTTATGGGAAATGACTCCACAAAGACAGTAATACAGTGTGGGAGCATTTTTCTGAACCATCGAAAGGGAAAGACAAAGAAAAGCAACAGAAGACCAGGAGGAAGAAATGAATATACTAACACGTCCCATCAGCCTCGAAGGCCAAGCAGGATGGACACACGCCCAGACCAGGACTCACGGAAATGGGAAAAACCCAAGAACCGAGAAGCACGTCAGTGGTTCCAGAGTCATCGGGAAGATTTTGCTAATCATCATAAAGAGTGTTTGGGTATGAAACTCACCATCAATTTTAGAGTATAAGGGAGGCATTACTGAACTGGAAGATGAATTTACTAAGTGTTGGCTATTTTTTCCTCTCTTTAGTATCCTGGCTATTATTAATTCAAGGGGGGAAACTCTGGGTAGTTATTTCTCATATAGACAGGTCAAAGTTTATACAAAATATAAACTTATCTGAGAGAGAACAGATGGACAAAGAGGAAAATAAATGTTCTATGTTCCTATTTCATTGTTTTATTGACTTTCTCCCTCTAAAGAGCTTTGAAGAAGCCATAAGTAGAATTTTGAATAGTATATTGAAGTGTTAACACCCAATAACACGGGTGTTCGATAAAATGGTTAAATTAATTAATGGGCAAACTTAGAATCCTAAGTGAAAGATCACTGTTAGGAGTTGACTTGTGTCTCCAAAAATATATGTTGAAGTCCTAACCTCTGCTACATGTGAACATGACCTTATTGGGAAGCAGGGTCTTTGCAGACATAATCAAGTTAAGATGAGGTCATGCTGGGGTAGGATAGGCCCTTAATCCAATATGACTGATGTCCTTATCAGAAGAGAAGACACAGGGACAGACACAGAGGGATGAAAACCATGTAAAGACAGAGGCAGAGACTGGATTGTTGCTGCCACAAGCCAAGGAATGTCTGGGACTTTGAGAAACTAAAAGTCACACAGAAGGATCCCCTCTTACAGGCTTCGAGTCCTGCCAATTCCTAGGTTTCAAGCTCACAGCCTCCAGAACTGTGAGAGAATCCATTGCTGTTATTTTAAGCCACCTAGTCTGCGGTAATTATTTACAGCAGCCCTAATGCAATCACTAAAAACAAGGAGGAACGGAAGATTGACTATTGACTATCATCAAGTTCTTTACTTTTCCCCAACAATGCTAATTCGTGGAAGCAACAGACCACTAGGGAATAATCATATTAACATCAACAAAGTAATATATGAATATAAATTCCCTGAGGGTAGGATGTATGAAGGTACTTCAAAAAGTTCACGGAAAAATGGAATTAAAAGATAATATGACTCCTTCCATGAGCTTTTTGAAAACTTCTCATATGTTGATACATCTCATTACTTTCTGCAGTACCCAGCAGCGGGTTTTGTTCACAGCAGGTGCTCGATCAATGTCTGTTGAGTGATAAGTGAATCACGAATAAATGAACGAATGGTCTCCACAGATGTGCTTTAGATGGTGTTGCATAGGTACAGTTCACACACATGCACCCCATAAAAATGGCACAAAAGGTATTCGAAACTAGTTCCCAGAAGGAGTGACACTAAAGTGCAAAGTCCATAGAAGTTCTTGCAGATCTAGCTAAATTAAATTTAATTTAGATTAATTAAAAGTGAAATGAGAAAGTTTGGAAGGTACACTGAGGGCTGGATATTCCATATTCTATATTTTGATTTTGTAACTTCTAGCCAGAAGGATTTTTTTTTTCCCCTGAAGTATATCACAAAGGAATTTATTTGCTACACTTGTCTCTACATGATTAAGGAAAATAAATGATGTTGTTGAAAAAAAATAAACAGAACATTTTTCTGGAAAAAAAAAAATTCAATTTCTTAGCCAAAGCTGAACTTTTCACCAAATCCTTTCACTACAGTTTGGCTGGCTGGGTTTTGAGTGGGATTTTTAAAAAGATTTTATGAATGAGCAATCCATGAAAATCACTAGTACACACGTGGCCAGTGACAGAAACTTGTTAGGAATCACGAATATTTCAGAATTAACTTAGCTATTATGTTTTACAAGGTCCCCATGTGCAGCCGTAACTTTGTAGTCTACACATTTTCTATAACTTAGTAAATACAATTTTCATCTCACCTTCAGCATCTAACATTTTGGGAATATCCAGGTGCTTCTCTGCAATTTCCATGGCCAGGTTAATATTTCCTATGGGGTCATCCTGCATGAAAAACAACATAACCAGTTTTTAAAATATATATTTGGAAACAGGACTTAGGGATAATTCTTTGTATACTTCTCCCTTTGGGGAGGCCGCTTTCCCACCCACACAGAACAATAACAGTAGAAGTGAATTTCCTCTTATCTTTTCCCAATCCCTTCCAGTGTTTACAGAACATCACAAAAAAAGCACAGAATCCACACAATCCATGCACACCCCATAAAATGTGAGCGAGAGGCTTAAGAGGATAAATACACTGAGAAACGACACCCTGAATACATCAGAGCTTACTTTCAAACCTATAAATAACAAAATTGAAATTATTCTAAAAGAAATCACGAAACCTACATTTTCCAGATCTGGAAGGTCATCATGGAGATGTTTCCTCCAACACCCCAGTTTTAAATATAAGACAGCTAAGGCATGAGGGTAAAAGAGAGGGGCTGCTAGGTGCAAATTTTAGCTCACTAAAGAACGTTACTAGATAGCAGCAAAGCACAAAAATCACATTTCCGTGATGTTAAAGCTAGAAGAGATGACAAAATCTCAAAATCGTAAGTGAATTTGTGAAGACGTTTTTGTTCTTTAGATTATGTGTATCTTTCACTGTCAAACAGGTTAAATATATATAACACAAGAAAATAAATTTAACCAGAGGTGTATAATTGAAATACTGAAAAATGAACAGACTTTACATTTCTTGTTTTGATCAATTAAAGAAATTAACGATTACAATTTTGAAATGGGCTGGGGGTAAGATATAAAAATCAAAATGAAAAGTAGTGTTAGTCCAGGGATGACGTGAATGAATTTTAACAGCAAAGCCATTTTAACATTTGGATGTTTTGCAGTGAACACAATAACTTTAATATGGTGAAACATTTGAAAAGTGCAGGCTTGAAAAACATATTCCCAGCTCAGTGGAGATACCAAAATCAGCTTCCTGGCTTCGTAGCATATATAATAGTTTCAGGCAAAAAAAAATTTTTTTAATTAAATGTTGTTTTAACAAACGTAGAACCATTTGATTGAAAGCAGCTGTAACATTAAGCAAATCTTACCTGCATATTTATGCAAATGTTTATGAAACCAAATGACTGAGTAAAAGCTTCTTTTTTTCAAAAAATACATGAGAAAGATTTCGGCATTCAAATCAGAGTGATGATTCTGAGACTTCGTGAAACCTAAGAATTGGACTGTAACTTAAGGAGATAAAATGTGTCAAGTATGTACTCCCTACACATGTTTATTTATAACAGTGTCTGATCCAGCACTATGTAAATAAGTATTAGTGTCATTTTTCCACCCTTTTAGATGGCCAGTTACTGCAGGTCTGTTGTCATAAAACTGACCACTTATAAACTGCTAGTAAAACGAAATCTATCCGGTACAGTCTCCTCGTTTTTGCAAATGAGATAAAGAGTAATTGAAAAAAAAAATGTACACTGTCCACATGTTATAAACATTTCAAAGTATCTCGGGGGATAAGAAAACACATGCCTTGAACAGCTGAGAAAAAGCCCCATTTTCTTCGGCAACCTTGCAGTCTTTAGTCTTAATCTTTAGGATACAAGTAAATTCTGCATGTGCTTCCCCGTAGTCAATGGCAACAGACCGGGGGAGGTGGGTGAGCAAGTGACATTGGAAAAGCTCACAGAAGCCAGGACACTCTTCTCACAATCGTCATGCCACATAGTGAGGGTAGCATGCAGGAGGGCTGGGTCCCACACCAAACACAGCGACACTATGTGAAGGGCCAGCTAAGCACACCAGCACCGGGAAGAAGTGCTACAGGGATGTCTAGCTGGGACAGCCAGGCTTCCTGCCTCAATTTTCACATGCCATTATCTCTAAGGCAGCAGGGACCATCTGCCACAAGATCCAGAAGGGGCACTGATTTCTTCTCCCATCACAGATTATACCTTTCTTTGTTTTTTATTTGGCGGCTGGCCGGCATGGGGATCCAAACCCTTGACCTTGGTGTTACAAGGCTGTGCTCTAACCCACTGAGCTAGCCAGCCAGCCCCAGACCACATTTTAAAACTACTTTTAAAGAAAGAACTAGAATACTAATCTGAGACTTGAGCTTAAAGGGATAAAGTTTCCTAAGTTAAATTTTATGGGGGGAAAAAAAATCTTTTCTGAAAACAAATAAAACCCCCAAAGACTTCTTTTCTAAGGCTACCACTAATATCTTGTCTCAACATTGAGATAGTTCTGAAATATCCCTCTGTGAAAGGCAAGTTCACCAATGTGGAGTCAATATGTCTGCAAGGAGATCCTCCAAAAAAGGTAAAGGGAGTTTTAAAAGGCTTAGGGTATTTGAAACTTTCTTCCCCCCAAAAAATGCAGGCTTCACTTCTCATGCAATCCAGGAAGGTAAAACCTCTCCAAAATGTGTATA
>NW_007727026.1:212165-226390 GCF_000696425.1 Galeopterus variegatus
CCCCAGGGCGTTTGTTTGGAGGGATGTGAATATGTTTGAGTTTCTAACTCTGTTGTCCCATTCACTATTTCACTTAAAATATTAGTCTTGAAATATGTTAGAACAAACCACTGAACACTGAAGGCAATTTCTAGGCAGAGGGAACCAAGGGCATGTTATAAGGGCATTCATTTCTCCTTGTCAGAGGTCCCCTTTACTGCTCAAGACACATGGCCCAATTTTCATTGTTTTTTCTCTAACGCACAAGTTTCCCACAATTTACTAATGAAATAAAGGAAATATATTAGAAGAGGAAATAGACTAAAAACACATCAGGAATGGTCTAAAGTGAAAGCTGTTATAAAAAATTAGAAAAAAACAAAAGAAAATGCATTCACGGTTTGGAACGTGCCATATTAGGTCATGATGAAACACTCTGAGAGAGTCCAAGGTCGGATGAGAAACACACAAACACACGCAGGTGGACACACGCACAGGCCACGAAAACCAGATGTGGGCGAGCAGTGCTACGGCCCACGGGCAAGCATGAGTACCTGCTCCGCGCCCGCAAAAGCATGGTAGAAGCAGGAGACGTAGGTCATGATGGCTCTTTCGTCGGGTTTGGGGGTGTTCACAATGTCTGAAGGGGGAGAGAATACCACAGGACAGAGACACACACAAGGACGAAGAGGGGAAACCGGGGGACAGAGGGAAGAACAATTGGTTTATAGGGACCCTCCTTCTGTACATTTCACGGGCCCACAATCCTGAACCTCGGGAAGACCATACAGGGTTGAAATGACCTGGGAACAGCTTGTTGCTTTAATGATCCAGTGGAGGGCTTGTTTTCTTCCCCCTCCTTTGATGGGCTTTTAATGGCGCATTTGTCACATTCCTATGGGAACCCATCTGCTGCCTATCAGAGCTTGTCACCCCTCCCTTTGCTTTAATGATCCAGTGGAGGGCTTGTTTTCTTCCCCCTCCTTTGATGGGCTTTTAATGGTGCATTTGTCACATTCCTATGGGAACCCATCTGCTGCCTATCAGAGCTTGTCACCCCTCCCGTGACTCATGAGGCCACGTCCTCTCGAGGAATGCACATCACTTTGGAGGAAGACTCGCAGGGCTGTGCTGCCCATCGGTCCCACCCCGTCCTCATCCCCAACCTCATCAGTGTTGGGCTTTCTGCTCTGTAAACTGCCTGGCTTGTGCGAGGATGAAATTCACTGGAGAGGGCATGTCTTGTAATACCCTTTATACATACTTACCGTGCTGCTTATAGAAATCACCAAGAGTAACAAAACATCTAAAGAGAAGGGTATCCACATGTTCTTAGTATGACTCTTGCTACCATTTGTATGAGCTGCTGGAATAACCAACAGCAAGAGAGAAAACAGAACCATGTTCTACTAGTCTATTTCTGTTGCTTATAACAAAATACCTAGAATGGGGTAATTTGTAAGAAAACAAAATTTATTGCTTACAGTTTCAGAGGCTGGGAAATCCAAGGTTCAGGGAACACACTGGTGAGAAGATATTTCTCCCTTTTTGAATGGGAATATGCACCCTATACTTGTCTCACCATGGTATCTCAGCAGTAAATAACTTTTGACCTCACGAATGGGACTTTGGACCTTTTGAGTTGAAATAAGTTAACACCTTGGGGATGGAATGAATGTATTTATCTGTGACAAGGACAAGAACTTTGGGGGCCAGGGGCAGAATGCTGTGGATTGATTTAATTGTATCCCCAAAGTCCATATATTAGAAGCATAATTCCCACCATAACTGCTGAGGGTGGGAAATCCTATTACGGTAATTGAAAGGTGGAGCCTTGAAGAGGTGATTAAATTGTAGGACTGTGTGGATTGAATAGATTAGTAATGGTGGTCAGGGGTGTGGTTCTGAGGACTTTCAAAGAAGAGCACATGAGAGGTTAGTCTCTCTCTGCTCTGCCATTTTCTGCCACGTGAGGCCCCTGCATTGCTGTAAAGCCACCTCCAAAGAAGTCCTCACCACGTGTGTTCCCTGGACTTTGGACTTCCCAGCCTCCGAAACTGCAAGCAATAAATTTTGTTGTCTTACAAATTACCTAGTTCTGTGTATTTTGTTATAAGCAACAGAAACAGATAACACACATGTGAAAAGACATTGTTTCTTGGCAACACCATTTTTTGGTAAGTTGCTTTTTAGCCTTGTTCATAAACTTGGGTCACTCAACAGACAGAATGAAGCAAAGACAATACCTTGTTATTTCCTAAGGTGAAACCTAGTCACCAGGTTTGCAGAGGCTATGTATGGAAAGCATGTGGGGTTGTGCAATTGTATGGAATCTTCTGGAAAACAAACACAAATGGCATACCACTGCATGGACAGAAAGTAAATCTCAAAGAAAACTAGACTGAAAAAGACACACGACTTCCTCCTCAGAACCAGACGGGTCTCTTGACTCAGAGGAGAGGGGAGAAAAAAAGAGCAAAACGATTAAAAAAAAAAATTAAGACACAGAAGGTGAAAGGTGAGTAGCAACTCATGTTTGACATCCTCACCTTCTGCGCACCAGCAAAAGCATGATAGTAACAGGAAACATAAGTCATTATGGCTCTTTCATCGGGTCTGGCAGTGTCTACTAAATCTGCATGGAGAAAAGAACATTAACTGCTCGGATGTTCTAATACCAGCAGGCTTCCAGCAAGCACTTTCTCGGAGGCCTCAGTCATGAATCTCCGCCCCTCCACCCCCTACACTTATAGTGTTAAAATCTTGGCTCACATCAAAGAAGTCCCACCTGCAAATTCATTACCCTCTGTGCACTTTTGAGAATTGCCAAGAGAAATAAAGGAATTGCCAAAGAGAAGGGCCTGGTGGGCCCAGAAGAGCCCTAAACTAGGAAGGCAGGCACGTCCACGGCCAAAATCAGGCCTCTGGAATTGAACAGAACGTGGACCACAGCACGTTCCCAGGCGTTTCCTATCACTGTACATGTGGAGGACCCAGGAGTCCACAAGATCCTTTCTGCAAGTCCACATGGAACACGGGCGCCCATAGATCGAAACCTGTTGCTTACCATAAAAAGCCCGGTGGAGAAAAATCAGGAAACCATTTCGCAACCTTTTAAAAGCATGGTGGATAGTTCAGATGAGGAGAAATGCCACCAGTCTTTACGAGAAGTGTAATAGTTCATGGGAAAGGGGCCAAGGAGCCAGTTAAAATCCCCACTTGGGGTTCAGAGACCAACCCAAATAATAGAAAGTAAAGTCAATGGCAGCAGGTGAGAAGGCAAGGCTTCACCAAGGGGCACTCATGACCTGAGAGGGCGAGACCTGGACCTAAGATTACGATCAGAGAGAGGCAGAAATAAGTGAACGTTAACATAACGCTGCGATGATGGTAAGTCTGAGTGCAGGCAGCAAAGATATGTGGAGAATCCCATAGGGTGGGTCTGCTGAGTGGTTATATCACAGCATGCTCCACACCACAGCAGCCATGGACACGACTGTTCGCCAGAAGATCCTTATGGGAAATGACTCCACAAAGACAGTAATACAGTGTGGGAGCATTTTTCTGAACCATCGAAAGGGAAAGACAAAGAAAAGCAACAGAAGACCAGGAGGAAGAAATGAATATACTAACACGTCCCATCAGCCTCGAAGGCCAAGCAGGATGGACACACGCCCAGACCAGGACTCACGGAAATGGGAAAAACCCAAGAACCGAGAAGCACGTCAGTGGTTCCAGAGTCATCGGGAAGATTTTGCTAATCATCATAAAGAGTGTTTGGGTATGAAACTCACCATCAATTTTAGAGTATAAGGGAGGCATTACTGAACTGGAAGATGAATTTACTAAGTGTTGGCTATTTTTTCCTCTCTTTAGTATCCTGGCTATTATTAATTCAAGGGGGGAAACTCTGGGTAGTTATTTCTCATATAGACAGGTCAAAGTTTATACAAAATATAAACTTATCTGAGAGAGAACAGATGGACAAAGAGGAAAATAAATGTTCTATGTTCCTATTTCATTGTTTTATTGACTTTCTCCCTCTAAAGAGCTTTGAAGAAGCCATAAGTAGAATTTTGAATAGTATATTGAAGTGTTAACACCCAATAACACGGGTGTTCGATAAAATGGTTAAATTAATTAATGGGCAAACTTAGAATCCTAAGTGAAAGATCACTGTTAGGAGTTGACTTGTGTCTCCAAAAATATATGTTGAAGTCCTAACCTCTGCTACATGTGAACATGACCTTATTGGGAAGCAGGGTCTTTGCAGACATAATCAAGTTAAGATGAGGTCATGCTGGGGTAGGATAGGCCCTTAATCCAATATGACTGATGTCCTTATCAGAAGAGAAGACACAGGGACAGACACAGAGGGATGAAAACCATGTAAAGACAGAGGCAGAGACTGGATTGTTGCTGCCACAAGCCAAGGAATGTCTGGGACTTTGAGAAACTAAAAGTCACACAGAAGGATCCCCTCTTACAGGCTTCGAGTCCTGCCAATTCCTAGGTTTCAAGCTCACAGCCTCCAGAACTGTGAGAGAATCCATTGCTGTTATTTTAAGCCACCTAGTCTGCGGTAATTATTTACAGCAGCCCTAATGCAATCACTAAAAACAAGGAGGAACGGAAGATTGACTATTGACTATCATCAAGTTCTTTACTTTTCCCCAACAATGCTAATTCGTGGAAGCAACAGACCACTAGGGAATAATCATATTAACATCAACAAAGTAATATATGAATATAAATTCCCTGAGGGTAGGATGTATGAAGGTACTTCAAAAAGTTCACGGAAAAATGGAATTAAAAGATAATATGACTCCTTCCATGAGCTTTTTGAAAACTTCTCATATGTTGATACATCTCATTACTTTCTGCAGTACCCAGCAGCGGGTTTTGTTCACAGCAGGTGCTCGATCAATGTCTGTTGAGTGATAAGTGAATCACGAATAAATGAACGAATGGTCTCCACAGATGTGCTTTAGATGGTGTTGCATAGGTACAGTTCACACACATGCACCCCATAAAAATGGCACAAAAGGTATTCGAAACTAGTTCCCAGAAGGAGTGACACTAAAGTGCAAAGTCCATAGAAGTTCTTGCAGATCTAGCTAAATTAAATTTAATTTAGATTAATTAAAAGTGAAATGAGAAAGTTTGGAAGGTACACTGAGGGCTGGATATTCCATATTCTATATTTTGATTTTGTAACTTCTAGCCAGAAGGATTTTTTTTTTCCCCTGAAGTATATCACAAAGGAATTTATTTGCTACACTTGTCTCTACATGATTAAGGAAAATAAATGATGTTGTTGAAAAAAAATAAACAGAACATTTTTCTGGAAAAAAAAAAATTCAATTTCTTAGCCAAAGCTGAACTTTTCACCAAATCCTTTCACTACAGTTTGGCTGGCTGGGTTTTGAGTGGGATTTTTAAAAAGATTTTATGAATGAGCAATCCATGAAAATCACTAGTACACACGTGGCCAGTGACAGAAACTTGTTAGGAATCACGAATATTTCAGAATTAACTTAGCTATTATGTTTTACAAGGTCCCCATGTGCAGCCGTAACTTTGTAGTCTACACATTTTCTATAACTTAGTAAATACAATTTTCATCTCACCTTCAGCATCTAACATTTTGGGAATATCCAGGTGCTTCTCTGCAATTTCCATGGCCAGGTTAATATTTCCTATGGGGTCATCCTGCATGAAAAACAACATAACCAGTTTTTAAAATATATATTTGGAAACAGGACTTAGGGATAATTCTTTGTATACTTCTCCCTTTGGGGAGGCCGCTTTCCCACCCACACAGAACAATAACAGTAGAAGTGAATTTCCTCTTATCTTTTCCCAATCCCTTCCAGTGTTTACAGAACATCACAAAAAAAGCACAGAATCCACACAATCCATGCACACCCCATAAAATGTGAGCGAGAGGCTTAAGAGGATAAATACACTGAGAAACGACACCCTGAATACATCAGAGCTTACTTTCAAACCTATAAATAACAAAATTGAAATTATTCTAAAAGAAATCACGAAACCTACATTTTCCAGATCTGGAAGGTCATCATGGAGATGTTTCCTCCAACACCCCAGTTTTAAATATAAGACAGCTAAGGCATGAGGGTAAAAGAGAGGGGCTGCTAGGTGCAAATTTTAGCTCACTAAAGAACGTTACTAGATAGCAGCAAAGCACAAAAATCACATTTCCGTGATGTTAAAGCTAGAAGAGATGACAAAATCTCAAAATCGTAAGTGAATTTGTGAAGACGTTTTTGTTCTTTAGATTATGTGTATCTTTCACTGTCAAACAGGTTAAATATATATAACACAAGAAAATAAATTTAACCAGAGGTGTATAATTGAAATACTGAAAAATGAACAGACTTTACATTTCTTGTTTTGATCAATTAAAGAAATTAACGATTACAATTTTGAAATGGGCTGGGGGTAAGATATAAAAATCAAAATGAAAAGTAGTGTTAGTCCAGGGATGACGTGAATGAATTTTAACAGCAAAGCCATTTTAACATTTGGATGTTTTGCAGTGAACACAATAACTTTAATATGGTGAAACATTTGAAAAGTGCAGGCTTGAAAAACATATTCCCAGCTCAGTGGAGATACCAAAATCAGCTTCCTGGCTTCGTAGCATATATAATAGTTTCAGGCAAAAAAAAATTTTTTTAATTAAATGTTGTTTTAACAAACGTAGAACCATTTGATTGAAAGCAGCTGTAACATTAAGCAAATCTTACCTGCATATTTATGCAAATGTTTATGAAACCAAATGACTGAGTAAAAGCTTCTTTTTTTCAAAAAATACATGAGAAAGATTTTGGCATTCAAATCAGAGTGATGGTTCTGAGACTTCGTGAAACCTAAGAATTGGACTGTAACTTAAGGAGATAAAATGTGTCAAGTATGTACTCCCTACACATGTTTATTTATAACAGTGTCTGATCCAGCACTATGTAAATAAGTATTAGTGTCATTTTTCCACCCTTTTAGATGGCCAGTTACTGCAGGTCTGTTGTCATAAAACTGACCACTTATAAACTGCTAGTAAAACGAAATCTATCCGGTACAGTCTCCTCGTTTTTGCAAATGAGATAAAGAGTAATTGGAAAAAAAAATGTACACTGTCCACATGTTATAAACATTTCAAAGTATCTCGGGGGATAAGAAAACACATGCCTTGAACAGCTGAGAAAAAGCCCCATTTTCTTCGGCAACCTTGCAGTCTTTAGTCTTAATCTTTAGGATACAAGTAAATTCTGCATGTGCTTCCCCGTAGTCAATGGCAACAGACCGGGGGAGGTGGGTGAGCAAGTGACATTGGAAAAGCTCACAGAAGCCAGGACACTCTTCTCACGATCGTCATGCCACATAGTGAGGGTAGCATGCAGGAGGGCTGGGTCCCACACCAAACACAGCGACACTATGTGAAGGGCCAGCTAAGCACACCAGCACCGGGAAGAAGTGCTACAGGGATGTCTAGCTGGGACAGCCAGGCTTCCTGCCTCAATTTTCACATGCCATTATCTCTAAGGCAGCAGGGACCATCTGCCACAAGATCCAGAAGGGGCACTGATTTCTTCTCCCATCACAGATTATACCTTTCTTTGTTTTTTATTTGGCGGCTGGCCGGCATGGGGATCCAAACCCTTGACCTTGGTGTTACAAGGCTGTGCTCTAACCCACTGAGCTAGCCAGCCAGCCCCAGACCACATTTTAAAACTACTTTTAAAGAAAGAACTAGAATACTAATCTGAGACTTGAGCTTAAAGGGATAAAGTTTCCTAAGTTAAATTTTATGGGGGGAAAAAAAATCTTTTCTGAAAACAAATAAAACCCCCAAAGACTTCTTTTCTAAGGCTACCACTAATATCTTGTCTCAACATTGAGATAGTTCTGAAATATCCCTCTGTGAAAGGCAAGTTCACCAATGTGGAGTCAATATGTCTGCAAGGAGATCCTCCAAAAAAGGTAAAGGGAGTTTTAAAAGGCTTAGGGTATTTGAAACTTTCTTCCCCCCAAATACTAATCTGAGACTTGAGCTTAAAGGGATAAAGTTTCCTAAGTTAAATTTTATGGGGGGGAAAAAATCTTTTCTGAAAACAAATAAAACCCCCAAAGACTTCTTTTCTAAGGCTACCACTAATATCTTGTCTCAACATCGAGATAGTTCTGAAATATCCCTCTGTGAGAGGCAAGTTCACCAACGTGGAGTCAATATGTCTGCAAGGAGATCCTCCAAAAAAGGTAAAGGGAGTTTTAAAAGGCTTAGGGTATTTGAAACTTTCTTCCCCCCCAAAAATGCAGGCTTCACTTCTCATGCAATCCAGGAAGGTAAAACCTCTCCAAAATGTGTATAAAGCTTTCACCGAAAATCAAGCCAATCAGCAAAGGTATCTGATGTGGGCAGAAAGGGATGACCTGGCTTTGGGTGCTGCCATGTCAGGCAAGTGTCCTCCCGACTGCCCTTCACTCTGTCACCTGGAGAAAGGACAGCTGGGGGAACATGCTTTCTCCTAGAGGCCTCCCCTGCAGGCAGCCTGGCTTTGAGCGAGATCAGTGCTGGTGTGCTCAGGCCAACATGCTGGGCCGTGCGGGTGGGGACCTGCATGCCGGGCCACCCGGAATGACCTTGTTAAGCTTTGAGTAGTCAATGAGGTCAGGCCGGTGTCTGTGGATGAGGGCACAGAGTCCAAGGCCATCTTTCCAACTTCACGACCGTGGAGAAGAGCAGGAACACGTATGAATGGAGAGAAAGCAGTGGCCGGCTCCTGCCAGCCAGAGGTCCCTTCCGACTGACTCCATGCAGGAGGCCCTGGGCACCTTCCTCCTCCCCCCACCAGCAAGTGGCCCCTGAACCCCCATCTTCTCCCCAGGGCCCCCCGTGCTCCCCTCCTCCCCATTTTCAAAGCCATCCCAGCCCTGCCCAAGCCCCTGCCCTGCCTCCTTCCCCCAGACAGTGACAGGAGGGGAGCCACCTCTGCTGTGGTCCCTGCCCTCCCAGTCCCAGGGTTCCTCCTCTGATCTCCTCTCCAAGTCTCCATTCCAGTCCTTACCCCCCGAGTCTGCTCCATAAACATACACAAGGACATCTACCCTGAAATGTCTAGGACACACTTCCCTAAGAGTACTGGGGACGCTTCAAAAGCCATCATTAGCCCCCAGGCACCCCTGTTTCCCCATAAGTTTCCTTATTTTTTAATTACGAGGGTAGATGTTGACTTCCAAGCCCATGTCCCCAGACTCCAGCACTAAATGCTCCCGAGACAAGGCCAGGCTCTGAGCTCCCCGGTGACAGTAGGTGCTGTGAAAGCAGAGAGCGGGAGTCTATTGCTCAGAGGGTCAGGGACAAAGGAGCATGAAGACCATGCTGCTGAAGTGCATGGGCCCATCTGGGGCCAGAGGAAGGCAAGCAAGGAGGGCAGTGAGCGAGTCTGGGAGCCCTGAGGCCGGCACTGGAGGCAGGTCGCCTCATCATCTGCCAAACAGCACTGTGGGGACAGGGAAGGCTGCTCCCGTCTGTACTGAAGGCCTGGCTCAGCGCCTGACACCTGCTAGACCTTCGTCTAACCAGAAGAACCTCCCCAGTGTGTCAGTGGGGCTCCTCCATCTCCTTTCTCTGATCACCCACGGGCCCATTTATAGTCACCACCCAAAGGGTAAGAATATAAGCAACTCCTCCATTGACTCATAATAATGACAGAAAATCTGCACCAGAAAGAAGACTGAAGCAAGGAACAAAATTATGTGTGGACTTCATCAATCCCATTTCCTATCATTTTTCAAATGTGATTTTCCTACTTTTCTTGAATTCCAGCAGAGCCAAGCTGATGGATGGAGGATTTTCCCATTTTTTCCAGGGCGGAGGGCTCAGGTTAGCGAGCGCCTGGGAGTGCAGACTCTGCGGGCTATCACCTCGTCACTAAGAAGCTGCAGTAGCACCTGCCACCTTCACCCCATGCCAGGTGAAGACCCCAGCAAGGAGCGTGCTTACATCCCCCAAATCTAAGAACCATTCTGGCACAGCATACCACTCCCTTATTAGCACCCCAAATTGAATCGCTTTCCCTTGGGAGACCCTAAGCATCAAGAATCCCATAGCCTCAGTTCCCCTACACACATCGAATGCCCCTTAGACAGGAGGAGGAAAACCCTGGTGTCGACAGACATCCGTCTCCCTCCACCCCTGGATTCCATAGACTGGAAAGCCCATGAGGGCCCCAGTGCTCACCTCGTGTGGAAGTTCTGAATGTTCACATTTCTATAAGGAGCCGTTTTCCTCTGACACCAAAGCAGCAGACCTTCTTTGGCAGATGTTTCTGTAACGACAGCCCAGAAAAAGTGTCCATGGGGAAACACTCACTGCTTAGGTCACCCAAATACTAGTCACTTTTGAGACCGAGCTCCCGGGGGACTGATTGGCATTAGCACCATCTTTTCCTGTAGCCTCTGCAAGTGATGGGAGCCAGAACCCTGATCCCACACTCACTTCTGATGACACATGAGGGACTTCAAAAGGACAATGCAGGAGCAAGCACACGTGATAACATAAAAAAAAAAAGACTAAAACCAGACTTCCAGGTAATTGGTAACTTACCCTTTCTTAATAAAAATAGTTTTTAAAAATATGTGGGCTCCCCACTGTGTGAGGTGACATTGGGGACCTCTATTGTTGTGGACTATGTGTCCAACGGGAAAGGGAGGGTTGTGGAGGCTGGCAGAATGCTTTAGACCCCACCTCCTGACTGCATCCTTAAAATATTAGTAAAGCTTGATACGGGGCGCAATCTTTGATTGAGAGTCTGATAGGAACAACCTGATTCTTTGTATGAGCTTAATGTTTATCGTACACAATTCTGAAAATACACCAACATAAATAGTGAAAGCATCTAGAGCGCAACTCGTGACGGATGACAACTATCCTGTCATTCATCTCACTTATAATTCATATTTTTAGATAAATGAAACTCACAGAGGCTACCATTATGTCTCAAACTTATTCCCTTACCCAGTGATCTTATAATACTTAAAGGGTTTTATTGGTAAATTTCAAGTTTGGCCAGTTGAGTTTTGCCCGAGTTAAAAAAAAAAAAGAAAAGAACAAACAAAAAAAATCCCACCACCACCTGTGGTGCGCAACTGTGCAGCTCAGACCTTCTGCGACTGCAGCTGGGAGCACAGAGCAGGTGCCCAGACCACCAGCTGCAGCCTCTGAGTGCGCCGCTGCAGTCCCTCGAGGCCTCACTTCTCCAGGGCTGCTCAGCCAACCCGTTTCCCTCCTCTGCTTGAAGAGATTTTAGGTACTTTGCTAATGAAATGACTCTTTTTGAATGCTGAACTTCTTAGTCTTGTGAAGAGCAGATTAATATATCCTTTTATTATATTTTACAGAATACTGTGATTTGACTATTTTATTTTGGGCATTTAATAATAATTTGGGGGAAAACTCTAATAAGTAATACCATTCCTATACAGCTCAGCCTTATGACACCAATGTCATGGATCTGGATCCCTGTACTGGCCAGCCACCAAAAAAAAAAAGATAATAGCATTGAGAGCTACACTCAAAATAGAATTAACTTTTATATTTATATTATCACTAATTTAAAATTTGTGACCAACTGGAAAAAACCTGAGGTCAAGTTCCCCTCTGTAATATTTGTGAAAAAAGGATTTACCAGTCCAGCTAATGCAAGATTTTAAAGAACAGTATTTATTTCTTTTTTTAAATTGTTCATAGTTATCGAAATATTTTTATTTTTATTTTTTAATTAATTTATTTTTTATTGAAACATAGTCGATAGTCCATATCCGTGGGGTACAGTGTGGAATATCAATACCAGTAAGCAATACGTGATGCTCAAATCAGGATAATTAGTATATTCAACATTATATGATGTAATCATTTTTGGTGGCCCTTTACCAGTTTCTCACTAATCCCCCCCCCCCACCTCCTTTCACACCTCTGGTGGCCTCGGTATCTGTTTTTTAAAGAGGGTTCAACTGTTTGAATATTTCAGTTAGAGGTATATAAAAACTGATAAAATTATTTATTACAAATTATTATTTTTTCATAAAGTAGGAATTNAGCTGGGAGCACAGAGCAGGTGCCCAGACCACCAGCTGCAGCCTCTGAGTGCGCCGCTGCAGTCCCTCGAGGCCTCACTTCTCCAGGGCTGCTGAGCCAACCCCTGTTTCCCTCCCTTTCATCTTGCACAGTCATTTTCCCCCAAGAAATCTCTTGCTCTTGTGTTATGGACTGAATGTTTGTGTCTCCCCATCACCAGTTCATGGGTTGAACCCCTAAACCCCCACGTAATGGTATTTGGAGGTGGCGGCTTTGGAAAGTTGTTAGGCTTAAATGAGGTCCAGAGGGTGGGGCCCTTATGATGGGATTAGGGCCCTTATAAGAAGGGACACCAGAGAACGCTCTCTCTCCTGTTGCTATATGATGACATAGAAAGAAGGCAGTTGTCTGCAAGCTAGGGAGAGGGCCCTCATCAGATCCAGACCACGTTGGCACCCTGATCTTGGACTTACAGCCTCTAAAACTGTCAGAAAATAAATGTCTACTGTTTAAGCCACCCAGGCTATGGTATTTTTTTAATAGAAATCCAAGCAGACTAAGACAACTTCTGATGTGTCTTGGCATCTGCTTCTCAGAGGACCCAAGGGTTTGAAGTTGATTTTTTTCAAATCAAAATAAGTATTCTGTAATTATTAATCGAAACTGTTTATTGTAGTTCAAACTTTTTTTTGACCTGTAATCCAGAAGAATTATACGCATCCCAAAGTGTTATGTGCTACCAGAATAACTGGAATGACTCTTGTTCACCTCTCTTATCTAGCAAATTCTGGTTAAGAAAAAAAGACAACGTTCTACCATTTTATTAAAATATTAATTGGTACAGATGTTGAAACACGGAGCTCTATCGTTAGTTGTTCCGCTAGGTACATAACTGCCTGTCTTTGCAGTCCTGATCAATGTCGTTGGTAAGGAAAAAGTACATCAGGAAGAAATAATGGGCTATATTTTATAAAGTTTAAATGGAACAGGGCCGGCCCCGTGGCGCACTCGGGAGACTGCAGCGCTGGGAGCGCAGTGACTCTCCCGCCCTGGGTTCGGATCCTATATAGGAATGGCCGGTGCACTCACTGGCTGAGCGCGGTGTGGGCGACACCACACCATGGGTTGCTATCCCCTTACCGGTCACAAAAAAGACAAAATAAATAAATAAATAAATAAATAAATGGAACTTACTGGGTTAGAAAAGCAGACAGAGGTGAAGGAGATAAACAAAGTCTTGAAACTGATATTGAGGTTTAGATTTACGTGTCATTGAGTTTCACCTCATTTCTGTCTGAATATGTCTGAACACTCTTAGGCTACAGATGTCAAAAAAGGTTTTTTCCTTACTTAATTNTGCGATCCCCTTACCGGTCACAAAAAAGACAAAATAAATAAATAAATAAATAAATAAATAAATAAATAAATGGAACTGACTGGGTTAGAAAAGCAGGCAGAGGTGAAGGAGATAAACAAAGTCTTGAAACTGATATTGAGGTTTAGATTTACGTGTCATTGAGTTTCACCTCATTTCTGTCTGAATATGTCTGAACACTCTTAGGCTACAGATGTCAAAAAAGGTTTTTTCCTTACTTAATTGACTACTCTAACCAAAGCTGATCCTCCTCAGCAAAAGATCAACAAGCCTGTGCCAACTATGTATGTGGCCACAACTCCCTACTCCTGACAGGTGTAGGGGAACCTGAAACTCAGCCATTTGGCACACACGTGTCCACACACGAAACCCTGATCATGAGTATAAAAAGCCTGTTATTAATTGGCATGTCATTTGTCATTCCATCACGACAATCTATATGACAGGCCAAGGAGCCCCATCTTCTTATATCTGGACTTCAACAACAGATATATTAATCTCTCATTTCCTTTCTTGGAAGAGGCCCACCATTCTGGTGAAGGAAATTGGCTCCTCAAAGAATTTGGTTCTAATAACAATGTCTTTATCTACATAATATACATATACATGATTAAAAAATAAAGATGATTTTTCTGTATACTTATAGAAATTATGGGAGGTTAAGAAATTAGTCTAGGGGCTGGCCGGGTGAGCTCAGATGGTTACAGCACGGTGCTATAACACCAAGGTCAAGGGTTCACATCCCCTTACAGGCCAGTCGCCAAAAAAAAA
>NW_007727026.1:226658-227592 GCF_000696425.1 Galeopterus variegatus
AAAAAGGATTTACCAGTCCAGCTAATGCAAGATTTTAAAGAACAGTATTTATTTCTTTTTTTAAATTGTTCATAGTTATCGAAATATTTTTATTTTTATTTTTTAATTAATTTATTTTTTATTGAAACATAGTCGATAGTCCATATCCGTGGGGTACAGTGTGGAATATCAATACCAGTAAGCAATACGTGATGCTCAAATCAGGATAATTAGTATATTCAACATTATATGATGTAATCATTTTTGGTGGCCCTTTACCAGTTTCTCACTAATCACCCCCCCCCACCTCCTTTCACACCTCTGGTGGCCTCGGTATCTGTTTTTTAAAGAGGGTTCAACTGTTTGAATATTTCAGTTAGAGGTATATAAAAACTGATAAAATTATTACAAATTATTATTTTTTCATAAAGTAGGAATTTTTAGGAAGCATCCTGTTTTTGTTAGCATAAGGGGATGTCCTTTAATAAAACTATATTGTGTAACAGTTTTCAAATTCAGACCATTTATTAATTCAAGCTGGTTCTCATTCCTGAGCCTGAATTATTGAGGTTTTAATGTCATTATATCTTAGTTTGGTTTTAGTTGACATAAATGGGTCTTCAGTTCTGGAAAGGAATAATCTAAGGGAATCAGAAGCTCCTTAAAGGCAAACTTGGTTCCATGCTGCCCGGTATAACAGTAGACAGACTGTCAGCTCTTCACGTGCATTGGTTGAGAAAATCACTTAAAAAGACCAGAATCAGAGGGTTCTCTGGCCTGGGCAGAATTATAAATAAGGTCCCCACCCCTCACCACCCAGGTACCTGGTTAACTGTTAGGTTACAAAGTCAGGGTGGCTACCAACTTGGACAATTCAGACTGCCATTAAACACATTCTGGGGCCGGCCCGGTGGCGCACTGGAGAGTGCGCCGCTTGGGAGTGCGGCGGCGCTCC
>NW_007727026.1:228339-231430 GCF_000696425.1 Galeopterus variegatus
ATCCCGTTGCCGGTCCCCGGTACGGGTGCAACACCGAGGGTTGCGATCCCGTTACCGGTCACTAAAAAAAAGACAAAAAAAAGGGAAAAAAAAAAAAACACATTCTGCAGTTATACATTTCGTGATTGGAGGGCTAAAAAGACAAAGTTCTAATTTTAAGAATGTCAAGTTGACACTCTTCAACAGTGCTAAATTTATCAAAATATTTGGGAATGCAGTGGGCGTAGAAGACTAAAGATTTTTATCTTCAGTGGCAGTGCCCAGGATCAAGATTCTAATACAATGACAAAACAGTTGTTAGGTTGAAAGATGCAGTGACATTAGAGATTTTATTTAAAAAAAAAAAAGGAAATGAAAGAAGAAGGAAGGGTGGAAAAGAGATAACAAACAAACTTGGATTGAAATAGATTTTTTTTGGCACTTGAAAGAAAAAGGGTTTCATTTGTAAGCCTAAAGAACTCTGCCATAGTTGTGAATTTGTTATTATAATAAGCAGTAAAGACATGCAATAAATGCTCATTTTAAAAAGTGGCTTCTGTTCTGAACATGTGCTCATCTTTTCCCAAATGATTCCATTGTCATGAATGAAACAGTGTTGCTAGGGTCTTTTCCCATACAAATATAAAACATATAAAAACCCAACTAACATGACTTTCATCCAATCGTGTGACTCTTCAATGTTACAATCCTATTCAAATTTTAATTCAGAAACTCAATTTATAAATTATACGATTAGACTTTTAAGCATGTCTTTTACCTTCAACTGAAATATCCTGAATAGCAAAGCGGAGGATAATGGTCCAGATCATACCCAGGGTCATTTTCACGTTGCCATCAACGATTTCTGTAGGTAATAAAAACAACAGCAAATTTATGTCAAGATAACATAATCAGTACATAACTTTTCTCCTACAAGTTCTGACTTCAGAGCTAATGGAAAATATACTCGTACATATGGAAAGACCAGTTTATGTTTTTATAAGCATCACAGTGTGTCTGGTTATAAATATGGTATTCATAACCAAATGTCTCCAGTTTAAAATGAATTCTGAGTTAATAATAAGCTCAAATCTTGCATATGCATTATCACTGAAAACTACCCAGGAGTTCCTAAAGTTTTAAGACTATATGAGCTAAGTTTTTAAATAATAAATACAGAGAACACAGACCCATCTTCACCCCAATCTTTCTTATGGCACTCCCCAGCTGGCAGGTAGCAGGTGCATAAGGAGATGCAGCTAAATCCCTGCTCCTATCGACCTCACCAGATTCCCAGTATCCCGCAGACCATGTAGAGACCACTTCCTTCCTATTGATTAGTTCTTATTAAGAGGCACTGGGATATATAAGTTCTTTCTAGTTCCTGATGTGGGTTTGAAGAAGACAGCATTATATCTGACTGTATTCTTTACAAACAACCCTGGAGTCCCACTCCTGACACCATTTGTTCTCACCTCAGTATACCCATGCTCAGCAGAGAGCCTGACACCAGGCAGGGACAGTAAATGGTGGAAGGGAGGGTTGCATTCACAGGCCACACCCCTGCTGGGGGTCAGTGTGGCAGATAGGGCCACCCCATCACACCTCTCACCTTCAGCCCCAATGGACACCAGTTTCACCCCCTTGCTGGCTATGTAATCCAAGGCTTTGTTGACATTAGCAATTTTGTGGAACCGCATTTTTCCTCGGTCAGGTTTGGGCAGCCTTTCCCCTGTTGGATGAAAAGACAACAGTGCAGTCATAGAGACAGTGACCCCTTGATGTAGAATCAAGATGCCAAAATTCAGAGTCTGTGATGTTGTGAATGGAAATGGTTCCTCGACTATTTTCTGACATGTCCCTGGTTTCTCTAAATTACAGTATAGAGGGAACTCTAATCAAAACAACTCTCAAGATTGTATGGGCCAGGGGAGAGCCATCCTATCCAGGTCATATCTGCTGGGAGAGTCCAGTTTGGCCCATGAGGCAATTTGCAAATGAGGAAAGAGAGAAGCTGGTGAGTGTCACCAGGGTGTTTGGGGTTGCTGGTTAGCTGTTAGAGGAAGCTAGAAGCACCAGGTTCAAATCTCAGAGGTGGCTTCCAGGGCTCGCCTTTGACACCTGATTATGAAGATCTACAGATTAGGGCAGACCTGCCACCATCCTTCCCAGTCACACTTCTCCAAGGGTGATCCATCCTCTAGTCCAGAGTCTAACTCGGTCAGCTGAAATTCAGGGTTCATTAGCCCCACTGGCATTTCAGGTGTTCAGAGGTATGCCAACATTGGATTTTTGGATACAGGTCGATTTCTGAAATACACCCTAGCATGACCAAGAGTGGAAAGGGTGGCATGACTATTCATATAAATGAGTATTCATATAATTGTCATTTTCTCTTCTCTTATTTCATTTCAAGGTGGGTGGAATTATTTTAATATGTCAATTTTCAAACAGAATTTGCTCCGTTTTTAGAACGGAAAAATAACTCCAGGCAGATTGGCCTTTGGGAAGATTTTCTTTTTTGCAAATTTTTTTATTGACACCTATTGATTGTACATATTTTTGGGGTGCAGAGTTATATTTCAATACATGTATACAATGAGTATCTATTTAGGGTAATTAGCATATTCATCATTGCAAACTTAATCATGTCTTTGTGCTGCGCACATTGGATCTCCTCTCTTCTGGTCATTTGGTAACATGCAGGAAATCATTGGTAATTATAGATTCCTGGGTTGGCTGTAACCAATAGGACTTATTTTTTCTGTCCAGCTATTATTTTGTGTCCATTCACCAGCCTCTCACTAGCTTCCCTCCCCCCTCTTTGGAAAGATTTTCTTTGCCAATAATAGCATGTTCTTGCTTGGCCAAGTTCAAAGGGAACTTTCAAGCAGTCATTTTCACATAGACGCTCATTTACTAATTATACATAAAAGTACAGGATTGGGCTGTGTAACACCAACCTGAGATGACTTCCAAAAGCAGCATGAGCTTAAGGCCATTCCTGAAGTCTTCCTCGATGTTCTCAATCTGGGTGCCAGCTTTCCTCAGGTGGGAATTACACCAGGCAGTGAAGGTCTGCCACGAAAACCAAACAATGCTTAGCACAGGC
>NW_007727026.1:232053-246892 GCF_000696425.1 Galeopterus variegatus
GTGGGAATTACACCAGGCAGTGAAGGTCTGCCACGAAAACCAAACAATGCTTAGCACAGGCTCATCAGTGGTCAGAGCCCTTCCTCGTGGACAGCACCTTACACATTCTGGGGAGGGTGGGAATTACACCAGGCAGTGAAGGTCTGCCACGAAAACCAAACAATGCTTAGCACAGGCCCATCAGTGGTCAGAGCCCTTCCTCGTGGACAGCACCTTACACATTCTGGGGAGTCTAAGAGGCCTGAGCTGGTCGGGTGTTCTAGAGGAAGCAGAATTGCATGGGAAGAACAATTGGAAACCCAAAGGTAAGATTTTAGTAAAATTTCCTCTTTAGAGACAAGAACTCACTTACGTGATATTCCAACCTGTGAAATGATTGCCTTCGGTTAAAAGAAGTCAGCATGTTTACACCTATGCCTTTGCCTTCTGAAAACCTCTTACTTTGTAGGAAAGATGGACTAAATAAGGATGTGCTTATTCTGTGCATATAACAATAATAAGCTTGCTTGCAGAACGGGTGAATAAATAACATTTAAAGAATGTTCTAGAGTAGAGGGTGAGTGATATTGTGTAGTAGAGAGGAGAAGAGAGGAGGGATCTATAGCTACTAATTAAATTATCTACAACCAGTTTATTTTGGATGAACAGGGTTTTAAACTAGTAATGAAATCAATTAAACAAATTTGCAGTGTAGTCAATTATGTAAAAAATAACAACAATAACAACATCCTACTAGCATATTCCAGGTGCTGGGCTGAATCCTGGACTTCAAAGATGACTAGATACAACCTGGGAGCAGCTTACAGTCCAGCCACATTACAAGTCACTAGGGCAATCTTCAGCAGAAAACGGACTATAGATTAAATCGTATCCAAAGTCATTCTGTTTATTTTTCAAGCTTCTTTTAACTTGGCTTCCACTTGTGCACTATTTCCTGCCAAAACCAGATTAGAAATGCTTCTGGCAGCTGCTGGCTAAGAATGCAAACTGTCCCTTCATCTCACAACAGCTGCTAGGCTCAGGAATGAAGTGCCTGGCACGTTAAACTGGGGGCAGAAGGGAGAAGAGCAGGGGACACACCAATAGGGCTTGAGCTTAAGATAAGAAAATCGACCTATCAAAAATAGACTGCTTCCAAGTGCCCATAAAAATGATTTTCCTGGGTAATAAAGAGGATTTTCAAATCGGACTAAGAATCACTCATTTCAAGAAATATGGGGATGGTATCAAATTCAAGGGCAAAAAGAAAAGGTAGGCATTTTCTTGGATTTACAGAAATAAATTTTACCCAGAGAGCCTAAACTGATAATTATTTCTCCTAAAGCACATCTAAACATCAGTCAGGTGTAAACAGAAGAGATACTCTAAGCTGTATATTTTAGATCCGTACCCAATCGATGTGGGGGCCCCTAGCCACAAGTGGCTATTTCAATTTAAATGGATGAAAATTGAAATTAAAAATTTAGCTCCTCGGTTGCACAAGCCATCTTTCAAGTGTTCGGAAGCCACCTGTGGCTTGTGGCTACTGTATTGGATGGTGTAGAATCATCAAAGAAAGTTATATTGGATAACACTATTCAAAACAACTAAGTTTTGTTTGGGGAAGGTAAGATTATTATAAGAATCCATTATTTATTAATTTAAATATTAATTTTATATGTTTACATTTTGAATAGATAAGATATTTCCTTGGTTCAAAATTTAAAAAGGTATAAAGTGAAAAGCCTTCCTCTCGCTCTTATACCCCAGTGACCCAGTGCCTTGCCCCAGAGGGAATGCAGTGGATCAGTCTCTTGTCAATCCCTTTAATGACACCTGCATTAACTAATGTGTTTCTGCATATAGAAACACACAGACACACTTTTTGTTGTTGTTGTTATTTGGTCCATTTAGTTCAAATCATAGTATACACGTTTCTTTACCTTGCTTTTTTAACCCACTTAGAAAATATAACCTAGAGATCATTCTACATCAGTACAGATCATTCCTTTTCATGCCTGCATAGTATTCCATGGTAGCTTATATACCATACATTATATAACTAGTTCCCTATGGTTGAACATTTAGGATGTTTCCGCATAATTAAATTCTTACAGTAAAACAAAACAGAACAAAACAAAACAAAAAAACGCTCAGGCCTCCTTTTTAGCAAGCAAAACTACTTTAAAGCATTTTAAATTCTTACAGTAAAACAAAACAGAACAAAACAAAACAAAAAAACGCTCAGGCCTCCTTTTCAGCAAGCAAAACTACTTTAAAGCATTTTTTTGTTTGTTTGTTTTTTTAAACTGACAATATTGAAACTAATTATATACCTGATCTTTTGGAAAAGGCACATGAGAATAGCAGGTTGTGACAAAAAAAAAAAAGTAACTGACAGATAATACAATGATACAAACATTTGTAGAGTTGTTTTTATTTAGATCCTACTTGAATATGAGCAAAAATTGCTGGTGCAAATTACCACACCATGTTATCTTAGTAAGTCTCTTTATAATAAAAGTATCAGGAACACTTGAAACAACCCCAAAGCTGCTCATGAAATTGGCGCAAGCTTCCTGACCCCCACTATGCAATACTGAAAGTCTGTTTGATACTACCTTTTTATAGGTATACATACAATGAAGGTAATTTACCATAGGTAATTTTTCAGTTGCACAAATCCAAAGAACAAATTTAACCTAAAAGGTGAATTTATTTAGTTGAGTTAACCCTAATGAAGTATCCCTGTCTTTAATGAGTATTCCTAAAAACCAACAAAGGTGGCAACCAGCCAACTTAAGCACAGAAAAAGGACTCCAGCTGCTCTGTGATAATAGTTTGCAAAGAGGCCAATGCACTCTGAAAAGGAATTTTAAGCTTTATTAGAATGTTTAATTTTTTTCCTATTTACTGTTTTAAGTACCATGGCCTAGGGAAACTGTTTTTATACGTTTCCCATTTCTGTGAAGAGCCTGCTAACCGTGGAGGAGATAAAAATCATAGCAACAACAAAACGCCACACATTATACCTTAAGACTTCTTTGTGGACTTTCTTGGTGTTTGAACAGCAACGCGCCTCTTTAAGGTCCATGGGAACTGAACCTTGGAGAACTCAAATGGGAATGAAGGTAGGTCCAAGTGATTTTGGAGGCAGGGTCCTTGGTTCAAACCAGCTTACCAAGCCAGATGTCCTTTCTTGAGGGAATTAGTGCTCTATGAACCACACAGAGACCATCGAGGAAAGAGGTCGGTGTCTCCCCAACCCACAGCTCAGCCCAGAAGCTGCCCAAGCACATGTGAGATTCTCTGATCTCCTTTCTTGCTTCCCACTCAAACCTTCCTCTCCTGGAGAATAGTTTATTCTCTCTGCCTCTGTACCTAGTGATAAATACAAATGCTTTCAGCATCTCAAAAATGGGCACATAAAAAATGATTCTTGGGATCAAGATGGGAAACCACAAAACCACCTATCCCCAGAAAGGAAAGACAGATGTTTGTAGTCCTAATCCTCCAAAGACGCTAATACAAAGCTAAAGGAAAGAGTGTTCAAGTCACAGAGAGAAAATACAGACATGCAGTGGGAGACACTGTCTCACTATGTCTATTCCCTAGACAACCGGAGTAAATACTAGAATCTCTCTCCTTAACATAAGGAATCACAACCCATAAGTCACTGTCAGGATGGACACTCCTAGGCACAGATTGGTCTCCACGGCCTGCACAGGCCTTGCCTGGATACAGATGGAAACTTCACACACATGGAGCAGAAGTGCAGGGCCTGGAGGTCAGGGCCGTGTTCGGGTGACTTGCAGAAGCTTGCTTGCATGCAGTAAAACTGAATGACACTCAAACCCTCAGCCATCTCTGCCTCTGTTATATTTCTGAACATGATCTAGAGGCCAAGAGAAGAGTATCAGTCAGAGGAATTTCCCAGGAATACCTGTTTGCAAGAATGTTTAGTCCTATTCAGTGGCAGGAGAGGACATTCCATCTCTCATGAAGGACTTACTGGCAAATCTGCCTCTGTTATATTTCTGAACATGATCTAGAGGCCAAGAGAAGAGTATCAGTCAGAGGAACTTCCCAGGAATACCTGTTAGCAAGAATGTTTAGTCTCATTTGGTGGCAGGAGAGGACATTCCATCTTTCATGAAGGACTTACTGGCAAAGTCCCTAGTCCATTGGAACACAAGACTACTGCCTTTTGCAAAGTGGAATTGCACAGCAGGACAATCAGCACAATGTGTTTAATGGCAAAAAAAATACTTAGGTTCTTATTGAATTGTTGAGCTAAATTTGTGTTACTCGACAGCTATGTGTTCCTATTTGGTTTCTTTTTAAGTTAATTAAGCCTATAGCCATAACAACCTATGTTGTAGACTATTCCATAGAGGAAAGGTAGAAAAGGTTTTTTAAAAAATGAGTTAAATCTGGGATTACTTATTCCTCTGACCACACACTCGCTAAATTCCACCTGGAAGAGATTATTACCTGGGTACACAGATGAGGACAAAAAAATCAATCACGAATCTGATGTGGTTCTCTGGATACGAGTCCATTTCATCTTTCAGTTAGTTATCAATTCTTTTATCAGAAAGTTTCTAAGCCTGGGCTGGCTCTTGTAAGATTATCTGGTCAATCTTTACCATTCCATTTTCTCCAAACAAACATTGTGGCGGCACATCTGTAAATTACGCTTCTTTACCCAGCTTCTTCTTGAATAATAACTACATAAAATGCTCATTTCAGGTCCCATTTCCTACATAAAATACTCATTTCAGGTCCCATTTTCTGAAATGGAAACTCATCACAGACCTGGGGCTTTTCTGAATGAAATGAACTGGGGATCTGGGATAGTCAGGCAGACTCGCAGCTTGAAGGTCGAGGGAGGCAGACCTGATAACCTTGAACTTCTAAACCCACCAGTTACAAGACAGCACTGTCAAGTCAAAAACAGGATGGGGCACTGTCAGAGTGTTCTAGGATTTTGAGGTGGCACAGCATTTTTACTTCCCTCAGGGAGTCAAGACGTCAAGAAGCCCACTGTTGATTCCGAGCCTCCCTGACACTTGTCGTGGGGTGGGACAACTGAGCCCCCTCGTAAAGCAGCAGCAGCGGCGGTCCCCAAGGCAGGGATGGGGTGGGGGTGGGGTGCGCCAGCCCGCAGTCATGGCTCAGAACTCAGATTCTATTTCTGACTCTGACACCAGGCAATTATTTGTCCTTCAATGTCCTGATGCTTCCCCAGCCATAAAAAAGAAACAGTCATTGTCAAGATCAGCTTTATGAATAGTTCAGGAGGTTATCAAGAGAGTAGGCTGGCCCAACAGTGTCAGGGTGTTCCAAACACCCTCTCACGTACAACCACTGAAAACCACAACTCTGTTAAGCTGATCATCTAAAAATGCCCCATTTATTTCTCTATCCACAACGACCATTTTAATAGTGTCATCTTTTCCACTTCACGAATTCCCAATTTGCCAAGATTGCTTTTAATTGCTGTACAACCACTGAAAACCACAACTCTGTTAAGCTGATCATCTAAAAATGCCCCATTTATTTTTCTATCCACAACGACCATTTTAATAGTGTCATCTTTTCCACTTCACGAATTCCCAATTTGCCAAGATTGCTTTTAATTGCTTTCCTGGTTCTTTCCAAATATTGGGATAGGGGACTCTAGAAAGCTGAAAATGTTTTAAATTTTTCAGTTAAGGTGGGAGAGGAAGGTTGGCACTGTTTCCCTGCAGTAAATGTGAATCCAGCTTTAGCATTAAGAGACTCTACCCTCATGGAGAGTAGATGGCCCAACTCTCTCTGAGAGGGTGGAAATTCCTGCAATCCACGTGTCTGGCAAAAGCGGACCTGACTGGTTCACTACAAAGACCCCAAAGGCACACACATCCCACAAGGAGCTGTACTGGGTGATCCTCACAAATCCTATGATGTCCCAACCAGTGGGCCACTCCAGAATCACAGCAGATGCCAGCAGCGTGACCTTACATTTAAATATTCAGACACACAACCATCAGGAAAACATTGAGACAGTGTTTCTGCTGGTGTCTACACTGACATCAAGGAAGTTCTCCAGACCCAGAAGCCATTCACAGAGGTGACTAAACTTTTATCATAATGAAGACTGAATAATCATCTGACTTTGAAAACATTCCAAACCCTCAAAGCTACCAAGTTCCCAGGTATATCTTTCCACTCTTCATGCAACATTTTCAAAATGTAATCAAAGCAAGAACTAAGGATCTTGCAAATGTGACAATCACCGGATGTCTTGGAAGTCCCCTTGGGGCCCTGATGGTCTCATAACTTACATAACCAGGCACCTAACTATGCAGTGGGCAGTCCTTTTTTCTACACCCACAAATCTTAGTCTCTAAGATCCCATTAGATAAGATGGCATGCGACAACTCGGTTTAGCAATTCCTGAGAAAGGGCAGCCCTTAAATCTGAAGTCTGGCTTTGTGACCTGCTTAGTGTCCAGTGTGGGCAAGTCAGCTCAATGCTCCACGGTTTATTTCTACCTCTAAGGAATGCACTATTAACCTAATTCAACTAGATTGCTGTGACGTATGATGGATTATAAGAGACCAGAAAATATTTTGCAAATGCCATAGAAACACAAAAGAACAGCGATCCGTGATGGCAGTTCAAAGAAACTTGAGGTGCTTTGGGATTTAAACTGAAAGAGAATTAAGTCATTCCAGAATCTTGCTCAGCTGGGGCAAGATCGCTCAGAAAAATAAAAGCCTATAGTCACGATTTAAGCCTACTCGAGCATAGGAGATATTCTGCCTCCAATAACTACGGATAAACATGCTGTTGCTTAGCACAACTCACAGAATGTTGCTGTACAGACAGAAAGGGGATACAAGAGGGTCTGTGATCCAACAATCCAGAACGCTGCCAAGTCTTCATCTTTTCCAGATTTATCACAAGTATTCACACCACCGTTCAGAGAACAGAGTATCATTAGCATATCTAACTTCCCCTGTGTAGAAAGAGTTCAGAACAACAGTTGTTGCCGATGGAGGTAAAAATATTTTGCCTAGGCAATTTTTTTTAAAATGTATTCCTAAAGGACAATTAAAATAATGGGCTACATTTGAATCAGGACTTGGTTTGTAATACACCAGATACAAAGAGCCACTGCAAAAGACAGACCTACACTGGCTTCCCCGGCTTTGATATGCCTGCACACCTACATATAATGAATCAAAGACCCAAAAATGAACATGGCAGCTTCTGACCCTGCCTTACTCGCCTCCACATCCCCAGGGAACCCAAGCACCCAGCACGTGCACTTGCACACACACACAGAACCAGGACCCGTTCAATCTTCAAAACTTCAAAGTTTAAATTGCAATGATCTCAGTCATAAATAAATCAGAACCTCAATAGTAACAACAAGCTGTTTTTAACTTGAGTTCCAAGTATACTGATAAAGACAAATGTAAGTACCTAAAGACAAGGTAAGAGAAAAAAAGAGAGACGGCCTTTTTTTCTGTTGATTCACCTCTAACAAACTCTGCCTGCAAGCAGGATTCAAGATCTCTTTCTATCTGATGCATTAGTATACTTAATGATCTCAAATTAAGGGATTGGAAAGCCCATAAACAACTCAAGAGTCTTCCAAGGTACCATCACCACCACTATTTGAACTTTCTAAGAAATGTTGGTAAAAGTGTCACACAGAGAAGCAGGGATCTTTGTTTTGTGTTCTGGACAGTGGCATTTAATAATTATTTGTTGAATAAGATCTTACTTGTCAGACTTTCTGGGACAGATCAGAAAGGACAGCAATCAGTTTTCTGAATCAGAAAAATAAAAAAGACTAAGAGGCTTAAAAAGTATATATCTGCTCTCAAGTTCCAGGTTTTTAAGAACTATTATCATGTCAAGCTTAACTATAGGATCCTTAAATGTTAAGAAAGACTCTGTCATCTTGCAGAAAGAAAGAGAGAGAGAAAAAAGAAAGTCCTTGCAAAAATAGCAGGCAACCTCATTGGCTGAGGGTATCTAAAAATAGAATCAGGCTAATGGATGACACTTTAACTGGGGAGGTTAAAGATGGTTCTCCTAGCACTTGAAAAGATAGTCTTATCCAGATCTGGTTTTAATCAGAAATTCTCAACTGTGAATTCTAGGCTTCAGCTGCCAGGCTCATAAGACTGACTTCCATTTAGTCCACGGGCTGTTCAGAATACGAAAAGAAAGGTGCTGAGCTCTGAGACTGTGTAACAGAGGGAAAAATGCCTTTCAGGTTTTTCAACAGCCAAATCTAGCTCAGACTAATTGTGGTTTGAGGAGTGAGCTCTCTGATATGTGGAATCTCCTCCCTAACTTCCAGAAAGGATGGAACAATTTAAAGCTATGGAATTCAGAAAGGAGAAATGCCTAACAAGGCTGCTTTATATTGGGAAAAAACTGTGCTCCATGGGAAATCTGTGCACGGTCATAGCACCCCTTCCATACACTTCTACAGCTCTGAGGTCATAGACAACCGAGGGCAAGGCAAACTAAATCTGTCTACATGCAAATGAATTCAGTCCTGCAGAGAAGACCCTTCTTTCATAGAAGGAAGTTTACCTCCACTTGGATTTTCCTGATGTACAAATGTGTCTGTTCCTCAGATGCTCTTCCAGACTGGTTGCAACAGGCAAGGCAAACTAAATCTGTCTACATGCAAATGAATTCAGTCCTGCAGAGAAGACCCTTCTCCTTTCATAGAAGGAAGTTTACCTCCACTTGGATTTTCCTGATGTACAAATGTGTCTGTTCCTCAGATGCTCTTCCAGACTGGTTGCAACATCTCACCAGTTTTCTCATTAATGAGTTAAATAACACCCTTAAAACATATTCATCTTTATATTTGCATGAGTCATGATATTACTTTTATTTGAAAGGTGTCTTTTAATACATAAGTTTGTCTTTCTTCTAAAAAGAGGTCAACATTCCAATAAGCTGAAACATTCACTATTCTGATCTAAATTTTATGGATATCGATGAAGACAAATAGTAACTGAAACACAAGAATGATACACAGAACTAACTGAAGTCTACGATTTGCTGATCTGCAATGACAGTGCAACTGACAGCTGTCTGCAATCGAGGCTCACTGCCTTCCTTGTCTATGTCAGACTCTCCATTTAAAACCCAATATGTGTCCCCATGTCCCCTCTTATACTGATCACCATAAATAATACCGGATCTGGGTTGAATTATTTAGCATTTTTTTCTCCTTCATCGAGATCTTATATTTATCAAGAAACTAAAGTATTCCCATCTGTTGACTTCCTCTGTGCTCGAGAATATTTCCTACGAACATTTTATTACCACTTACAGGAGTCCTTAGTACTCATTCTCCTAATTCTTGCTTTTCAGCTGCAATTACTCATTACCTCTCTCTAATCCTCAGAGTGAGAGTTCAGCAACACAGTAAGGACACGAAACGTCTATGAGCCCTCGATTCCTGGCGCTAGTTTGCAATCCATGCAAGCTCTCCTTCAACTCCAAGCGGTGTTTTAAAATTCTTGAAACAAAATTTTAATTATAAAAAAAAGAAGATATAGCATTCTCTCTTCTAAAGGAGAGTTGACAAATGATCTTCATGAACGATCCCCCCCCTCCACCAGCACCCATTTTAACTGCTAAATCCAAAGGAGCTAAGACTAGAAATATGAAGATTCTTCCCAAACTATTTTAGGGCCAGAAGCATATGTTAAAACAAATCAAATATCAAGTCTAAGTCATTTTTGCTTTAAAAGGTAAAAAAAAAAAAGCAGTAAGCTTAAGAACCACATGAAAGTTACTGGTGTCTGGCCATCTAAGCTTAGAGATTCTCAGAGCTGGGAGCCTGGCTTAGCCACCCGCTGGGTGTTCTGTGGGCTCATCCCTCCCCTCCCCCTCACCTTCCCCCACCCCACCCAAGCTGGCACAGACTATGTGGAGGATTCCTTTGGGGACTTTCTGGTAAGCAACCCTATTAAGGCTCCCAACAACCAGACTTACATATGATTGATCCTGAGCTACGCTTCTCAAAATAACTTGTTCCTTTACAGCCTAGGTAATTACATGCAAGATGTGTCTCCATGGCAAGGCATGCTCAACTATTGCTCAGTTTTAGGCAATAGCAACACTTTTTGCACTTCCACCATTCTCTGCTGGAGGGTGAACCTAAGCTTAAAGAAAAGTACACTGATGCCCCACCCCCANGGAGTGAGCTCTCTGATATGTGGAATCTCCTCCCTAACTTCCAGAAAGGATGGAACAATTTAAAGCTATGGAATTCAGAAAGGAGAAATGCCTAACAAGGCTGCTTTATATTGGGAAAAAACTGTGCTCCATGGGAAATCTGTGCACGGTCATAGCACCCCTTCCATACACTTCTACAGCTCTGAGGTCATAGACAACCGAGGGCAAGGCAAACTAAATCTGTCTACATGCAAATGAATTCAGTCCTGCAGAGAAGACCCTTCTTTCATAGAAGGAAGTTTACCTCCACTTGGATTTTCCTGATGTACAAATGTGTCTGTTCCTCAGATGCTCTTCCAGACTGGTTGCAACGTCTCACCAGTTTTCTCATTAATGAGTTAAATAACACCCTTAAAACATATTCATCTTTATATTTGCATGAGTCATGATATTACTTTTATTTGAAAGGTGTCTTTTAATACATAAGTTTGTCTTTCTTCTAAAAAGAGGTCAACATTCCAATAAGCTGAAACATTCACTATTCTGATCTAAATTTTATGGATATCGATGAAGACAAATAGTAACTGAAACACAAGAATGATACACAGAACTAACTGAAGTCTACGATTTGCTGATCTGCAATGACAGTGCAACTGACAGCTGTCTGCAATCGAGGCTCACTGCCTTCCTTGTCTATGTCAGACTCTCCATTTAAAACCCAATATGTGTCCCCATGTCCCCTCTTATACTGATCACCATAAATAATACCGGATCTGGGTTGAATTATTTAGCATTTTTTTCTCCTTCATCGAGATCTTATATTTATCAAGAAACTAAAGTATTCCCATCTGTTGACTTCCTCCGTGCTTGAGAATATTTCCTACAAACATTTTATTACCACTTACAGGAGTCCTTAGTACTCATTCTCCTAATTCTTGCTTTTCAGCTGCAATTACTCATTACCTCTCTCTAATCCTCAGAGTGAGAGTTCAGCAACACAGTAAGGACACGAAACGTCTATGAGCCCTCGATTCCTGGCGCTAGTTTGCAATCCATGCAAGCTCTCCTTCAACTCCAAGCGGTGTTTTAAAATTCTTGAAACAAAATTTTAATTATAAAAAAAAGAAGATATAGCATTCTCTCTTCTAAAGGAGAGTTGACAAATGATCTTCATGAACGATCCCCCCCCTCCACCAGCACCCATTTTAACTGCTAAATCCAAAGGAGCTAAGACTAGAAATATGAAGATTCTTCCCAAACTATTTTAGGGCCAGAAGCATATGTTAAAACAAATCAAATATCAAGTCTAAGTCATTTTTGCTTTAAAAGGTAAAAAAAAAAAAGCAGTAAGCTTAAGAACCACATGAAAGTTACTGGTGTCTGGCCATCTAAGCTTAGAGATTCTCAGAGGCGGGAGCCTGGCTTAGCCACCCGCTGGGTGTTCTGTGGGCTCACCCCTCCCCTCCCCCTCACCTTCCCCCACCCCACCCAAGCTGGCACAGACTATGTGGAGGATTCCTTTGGGGACTTTCTGGTAAGCAACCCTATTAAGGCTCCCAACAACCAGACTTACATATGATTGATCCTGAGCTACGCTTCTCAAAATAACTTGTTCCTTTACAGCCTAGGTAATTACATGCAAGATGTGTCTCCATGGCAAGGCATGCTCAACTATTGCTCAGTTTTAGGCAATAGCAACACTTTTTGCACTTCCACCATTCTCTGCTGGAGGGTGAACCTAAGCTTAAAGAAAAGTACACTGATGCCCCACCCCCACTCCACCCCACCCCCACCCCCACCCCTCTGCCCAGCCCCTCGGGCAACTGGGGAAGCAGCTTGTACTCCACAGACAGCAAAATAAATATTCTTTAATTCAAGTTCACCATACTGTTACTATTTTCAGGGACCCAAATAAATGGCTGCCTACACAGAGGGATGAAAGTGTGCATTTAGAATGAAACAGCTTTCTGCAATATATCATAATCTCTGCACTGGTGTCCCAGAACAGAGCAGAATTCTAAGTAAGGAAAGCCCACAGGTAGGTACATCTACAGCTTTCCTCTACATATGGGGAAAAGACTCGCTAACATACGGGTAAAAACAAGGAAGCTGGATATTTCCAAAGTTCCTGCTGAATCTACACCGGAGGGAACCAGGCTGGAATTTCCTCCATCAAGAACTCTTCCCTAAGCCTCAGACCGACTAGGTGTTCATGAAAATATATGATAAAGTCTCTGCATCCTGAGCCATTTCAGACAATTATATATTATAGTGTAAATACATCAATACATGCTTCTGTACTATAACATAAAGTGATCTAGTAAGCATTATGGCAAAATGCTAGGCTAACTGGTGTTCTAGGGGTTGTGACATTTTAAAATTTCTTACCTATATATTCTACAATGAACATGTATTCCTTATACAATCATTTAAAAATATATCTTGAAAAAGCAATTCAGGAAAATATATACAATTTGTTAGCCTAGATTCAAAAACTATTTGATCTCCCCTTCCCCGGTTATCTGTAATCATGCTAGTTAGCTTTATTTCATTCATTTCCATATTCCTAACTGGGGGGCGGGCAGACTACTTAAAATTGGGTATAATCTGGCAACCCTAGATTTCTGAAGTTAAATGCTTAATGAAGTGCTACTTCAAGATTTTTTAAAGTTTCACATTAAAATCCCTATTTTAATATCAGGTTTTAAAATCTTAGTGGAGAAGGTACACACTGTCCAAGTTCTAGAACCACAGAAGAGGAATCCTTCGGAGTCCTTAATATCTAGTTACCCATAAACCAGTTACAGCAATAGAACTCACTGTCACACACCAGATATTTCTGACACGATTTTTTCTGCTTCCCTCGCAAGTCCTTAAAGGACTCTCACGGTGACAGCCCCACCTGTGTCTCATTACAGAAATAAGGGCAAATGTTATGTTAAACGTGACTGTATCGCACAGTAAATATATTTATCACTATTTCACTCCCAGATTTTCAAGTGTCTGGACATAAAAATAAATCCTTACCATTCGGAGAAATGAGTTAAACTGTCAGAAGAACAAATCTAGAGACCTGACTTTGGTCACTGGACCAGATATTTAAATAACCGTTTAACTCTTAGTTTTCCAGATGTGCAAACTAAGTATCCTTAATGCCTAGCACATATTAATATCAAGTCGTCTGAAGTGTAAGTCTATATATTTATAAAACCATATACATAGCATATACAATCCCAAAAGTATAACCGGGATGCACATTTCAGAAGGCAACTGGTCCACAGGAGGCCCCCAGCAGGGTCGGTGGCCCCATGTGCCTCCCGTCACTGGGCTCATCCCCATGGCTGCCTGCAAGGTCTTCATAAATTAAAAGATTCAGAAACTACTAGACTCCTGGTACATACATTTGTCAAAGTATTAGAAATCTCACTTTACCGATATTTGCATTTTTAAACAGAGACAGGCCAGTGCTTTGAGAAAAGGCATTATGTCCTATGCATAAATTACTTGGGTGCAAGTATTACTTTATCCTTCCATGAGGTGGCCCTGGGTATCTCCTTGGAACAGGGTTACGGCAGTTTCTAGTCTAACCCGGGCCTCATCGGAGAGTCAAAGGAGCTGCTATTTATAATCCTTGCAGGGCACAGCCATGAACTGTGCAGGTCAGGCCACCCCACCTCTAAAATTATTCCACCCTCCACCCCCAGTTCCTGATGGAATGAACAGAGGTCCTGAGAGACAGAGTGACTTGCCCAAGGTCACAGGGCTACTGTGATGCTCCTCACACAATCTCTCATTGTTCAGGGTTGAAATGAATCCCACATGGAAAGAGGTCGACCAGAAAGGCCTTGTGCCTGCAGCTTCCCATCACTTTTCTCGGGCCACCCTGGCAATTCACACATCTCAGAGGGTGAGGGCCTGCTCTGGGTCTCAATAAACTCCCTGGAAGCAGGCTTGGCAGGACAGCCCCTAAAAATAACCTTTCCTGAAGAACCTTCAGTGTCTGTTCCGCATCTTCCTCCAGCTGTACTCCGGGGGTGGAGAAGCAAACGCTGATGCACAGTATGGAACTGATCATCCTCAGAAACCATGCCACCTCCTGTCCCAACTTAAGATGACCACTCAAAGCAGCAACAGCAATGGTCAGGGGAGCTACGAGGGGGCTAGAGCAACAAACCTACAGAAGGTGGGGTCAGCACATAGGATCAGCGTGCGGCAGGGGGAGGGACACCCCTCATCGCAGCCTGCGTCCTGTGGGCCCTGGCATTCCCCGTGAGCACATGCTGTGGTTCACCACCTGCGTTTGCAGGACGGTAAAGGCCTCGCATCTGCCCAAATCCTGCTTTCTCAGCACGATTCCTCCTTCCCCTGTTGGGCCTGAAATTCACCAGAATCTGACAATAGGGTTAGTGTCTCAGAAGGGTCACCTTTAATGTATCAGTGGTCCCTGGAATGGCAGCTCTTGGGAATCTTTAGTTTTTAGGGACAGACCATTATGATGTTAAGGACATGAGAAATCCTTATGAGAATTTGGGGTGTGTGGAGGGGTGTACAGGTGGATATGGGGAGGCCAAGGTGGGGGGCAGGGCAGGAAACTGGGGCCTTGGGATGAGGCAGGAGCTCCAAAATGGGAAAGCAGCAAGTCCTCATCAGC
>NW_007727026.1:247416-255792 GCF_000696425.1 Galeopterus variegatus
AACTGGGGCCTTGGGATGAGGCAGGAGCTCCAAAATGGGAAAGCAGCAAGTCCTCATCAGCCTGCTGGGCAGTTTTGCCTCGTGTCAGTTTCTTGTTAACCATCAAAACTTCTTTCCATTTTCGTATTGGACACCCGCTATTTGTTACACTTGGCTTTTCCTTGGCCAGCTGGGTTCAGAGGGATTCCTTATATTCTCTCTGCATCTCTGTGTTTGGAACGTTCCATAATAAGAAGTTAAATAAAGAAAAGAAGAGTGTGATTTTCTTTTTCTTTGCAGCTGGCCAGTATGGGGGTCCGAACCCATGACGTTGGGGTTATAAGGCTATGCTCTAACCAACTGAGCTAATAGGCCAGCCCATAATTTTTTGCTATTTTTTTTAATGTAAAAAGGGAGTTGTTGGTGTCGTCATTTCCCAGTGTGTTGGGTTCAGTCTCTGTGGAGCTCTGATCTCAGAGCGCGTCCCCACGCACAAAGACATGGAGCCTGCAGGAGGAAGACCCAAATCCACACTCTTGCTTTGGAAAGTCTCATTTTCCAGCTCCCAAAGGGAGTTAGTTGACTCAGATACTGAGACATCCTGAACTCTGGCTTCTTTTGGAACTGAGTCAGACATGCCAGCCTTTAATTCCAAAGTCGTGCCCCTCGTGGCATGTCCTCTGAAACTCTGAGAGGTTGACTTGGCTTTTGCTGTGGTCCAAGCAACTGCTAGGGCTTGACTTGGAGAAAACCTTTGAATGACAACGTGTACCATGCCTCGGAATTCCGTTTCTCCCTCTCATCAGATGTTCCCACTTGTACCCGTGACTTGGCTTTTGCTGTGGTCCAAGCAACTGCTAGGGCTTGACTTGGAGAAAACCTTTGAACGACAACGTGTACCATGCCTCGGAATTCCGTTTCTCCCTCTCATCAGATGTTCCCACTTGTACCCGTGGAGAAATTAAAAATACACAAGCACACAGCCTTCCACAAAGGCAGGAGGTGTTCGAGAAGTGAAAAATTAGGCATACGGAATCCAGGTGTCTGCTCTGGGTTGTTGGTTACAAATCTGAGAGGAAGCAATGAAAACTGGAAAAGTTTAGTGGTTAAAAGCGTGGCCTTTAGAATTAAGTCACCTGGATCTGAAATCCAGTGCTACTAATTATAGACCAAAATTATGCAATAAAATAATTAGCATTTCCATTTTTAAAAAAATTCCTATTATGAGACAGAACTGTCTTCGTAATGCTTATTTAAAATTTATTTATTTTTTGCAGCTGGCTGGTAAGGGGATTTGAACCTTCAACCTTTGTGTTGCAACACCACGCTCCAACCAGCTGAGCTAACCGGCCAGCCCTGTCTTCATAATTGAGATAAAATTCTATGTGCATTTTCCAGCTACCACTTCCCCACCCTCAACCACCCTTGGCAAGTTGCTTAACTTCCCTAGCTAAAAAATAAGGATAATAATACTCATCTCTCAAGGTTGTTGTGAAGACAGAATCAAGTAATATATATGGTTAAAACAGTACTTGGAAATTCTCAATAATTTTGCTTGCCTGCTTTACATAGCGAATAGTTTGGGATGCTAGGAATGAAATGCCAAAATCCTCCCCCGTTTTTTTTTTAATCCACAGGCAAAAATCCATATATTAAAATATCACTTTTACAGCCTGATTAAAATATTTTTTGGTTTTGGGGTTATACTGAAAAAAATTATAACATCCTTCTGCCCCAAAATCTAACATAAAATACCAAAGTATGCAAGAAAATAATCAGCTATCCCATATTTCATAAAATTGCAATAAGAGAATAGAAACACGACAGTCTGTAAAATGTAAAATGCATGGTTTGCATTTTTCCAACTAACATCTCTCTCCCACACCACAGCCCAACCTGACCCTCCCCTGGACCCTGACTCCCCTCAAAAATATATTTGTTTCAAAATAGAAAAATATTACTCTCTAGGTTAATCTCTCATTCTGTATGTGACTTTTAGCATTTTCATGACTGATATTCTCTAACACCCAAAATACCTATAATAGTTTTTAAAACCTAAAATAAAATACCTAAATGAGGACAATAATTCATTTCATTTCCTTAATTTTATATATGATAAAATAGAAAAAGAATCTATCTTGGAATTAAATTCTACATTTGTATGTTAAGATGAAACAAATCCTATTTTTTTTCAGTAATCCTCACAAATTTTCAATAAAGTCATCCTCAATAAAGCCTAGCATTGGCTACTCCAAGTGCAGAAGGGTTTTATGTCACAGATGTCAGCATATCATCCTAAATAATGTCTTATAACTTTTTGCTTCCTTTGAAAGTATAGCTTGTCTTATGAGCTAAAAGATATCCCATTCCACAGGGCCAAAGCCCTGAGTTTCTGTTCCAGGAAGTAAACCGACTCAAATGTCAGATTCAAGCTGATGGGCAAAGTTCCAGTGGAATACCAAGGTGAGATTTCTCCAGAAAGAAACTCAAAGCACTGGACAGTTAAGTGGGTCCAAGTTGTCTATTTCATGCATGTTTCCACCCAGAGAAGCGAGGCTTCCACGTTCAGTCAATGTCACCGCTTCCTCTAAGAGTCCTCTTTTTTTAGCCCACCTCAACTTCCACAACACCCACCCCACCTCAGAGCAACCATCGCCTAGATGAGGATAGCCCCTACACCCAAATCTCTCATCTTGACCTTTCTCCTTGATATTTCCATTGGCTATCAAGCCTTCAATCGAAATCTCACATTAACTTTTACAAAACCCAATAACCCCTTTATTTTCCCAAATGAATGCCAAAGGCTTGAGAGAGAAGGCTAGAAATGATTAGAATTTAGTTTTCCAGCCTGGCTATTTTGTGGTATTGGTCAAGGACCTCAAATACAGTGAGACGATCAAGGTAAAGAGGTTTTCTTGGGTTGGACTGCAGAAAATTGCAATTTTTCATGGTCAGCATCGAGAATTTCATATCGTTCCACCTAATATAAGGGCACTTCAAAAAGTTTACGGAAAAATTAATATTATCTTCTAATTCTTGTACATATAAAATATCTCAAAATCATAATACAAGGGTTTACCCCCTAGCAAAAAAAATAAATAAAACAAGACAGATCAAAGTCATGCTAACTTCTCGGTCTGGGACTCGGCATGTGTCAATAGGCCAATTCCTCCCCAGGATGACACACGGTCTTCAGAATCACCTGGACAAATTCTCCATTTTCCATTTCCACTCTTGGGAAGCATGCCATGTCTTCAAAAACATTTTTTTCCATGTTTTCTACACAAAACCACAAATTTAATTTTATACTTATCCAAATCATAAATGAATTTGGAATTTTCCTTATTAAGTGGGTGAAGGTTTTTAATCCAGCAAAAACAATCACTTCAAATCAAATTAAGGCTACCAGACTTTTTTCATCAATATGGTGACACATTTTATTATAATATAAATAAATCTGTATGTATGATTTTTTTTTAATTCCAAAAGCTCTAAATTCCAATTAAAAAAAAAAAATGAGCAGCTTATCCATGAAAGCTGAGTCTTAAAACAAGAATCAAGTTAGGGAACTTTATCATTTTAGAGACAAGAGAAAATACTTTGAGGAAACATTTTTTAAAGCATTGAATAACGAGGAGGAGTTGGAGTTAATACAAGTACAGCTCAAGGAGTTATAAAGATGGTAAAAAAAAAATTAATAATGTTAAAATGTTTTAATTAAAAAATCAATTGCATCAAATTTTTTTCAGAAATATGATTTCTAATTTCTTCATTCAGCACATGAGTGTGGACTTGGTATGTGCCCAGTGAAGAGTGGCTCCTCATAGGGGAAACACGCAGAGCACCAGTGACCTGCACTCTAGAAGGCAGGCCTTGCCAAGGAGCAGTGCAGAAAGCAGAACTCCCCGGGTGGGTGGTGCAGGCAGGGGCTAAGTGCAGGCACAGAAGCAAGTCAGGTGCAGACAGGGGCACCCGCCAGGGTGGGATGTTAAAGAATGTGCAGGGGAGTGGACTGGTGGCCAGGGGCAGGCTCAGGCCAGCCTCACACCCCCTAGAAGAGGTCTGAACTCTCTCCAGAAGGCAATGGAGACCACAGAGACACTGTAAGCAGGAAAATACCATGGCCAGGCTGTCTTACGAAGATCATTCTTGAAGAAAAGCCTGAAGACAAGCATGACCCATGGCAGGTGACCAAGCAGGAGGCCACCACCCGCAGTAGGCAGGGGTTGCAGAAAGCCTGACACCTCCAAGTACACACACAGGAGAGGAAGGGGCAGGGTCCCAGGGATTCCCTGGGGTGGGTGACTGATTGGCTGTGGTGTGGGACAGAGGGAGGCCCCTGGGGTAACCCCAGGTTTCTCGCTTGGGCGCCTGGGAGGGAGGTTTCCATTCTCAGTGACAGGGAACCCAGCAGGGGGGACGCTCTGGGATCCTCTTTGCTTCCCTTTACGATCCTGGCTGAAGGGGGTGCCCCTCCTCTGTGCCTCTCTGACCTTTTGTCTCTTGAACTAGGCTGCGAGCTCCTTAAGGGCCAAAGGGGTGGTGTCAACCCGGTTCTTTCTCGGGGCCCCAGGCAGGGCCATCATAAATATTTGCCCAGTGCAGGACGGAACGAAAGGTCATGCTTATGCTCCACTAACATTTTGCTCCTCCATAAGGTGCAGGTAAAACACCTTCTAGTTTCCAATCCCCAAGACTGGGGTGGGGGAGGGGGCGGAGAGCAGTTGCACAGATTATGTCTGCACAGAGCATTTTCCGCGGACTTCTTTAGAAAGACCAAATTCTTGCACTTAATATTTTCCTTCTTTTGAAACCTGTCTAGCATCGTAGTTAGCAAGCTTTTCCCCCCGATCTCTGCTTTCTGTTCTCTCTGGAAGGATCAGCACCGTTCCCAGGGAAACGGCGGTGCAGGGGGGCTGTCCTCGGCGTGTTCTGCATGGGCACCCGGGCGCAGCGCGGCCCCCACCCCCTGGAGCTGTGCCCTTCCTGTAGGTGTCTCCAGCTGCAGCACCCGACTGCAGGGCCTTCTGACAGTTTCCTGAGGCTGCATCAATTAAGTCTCCCAGCAAAGAGTCCTACTCCGCCTCCCACGTGCATGGAAAATCTTATTTCCAGCTCCAGTCTTTTACTTGCTGAATTAGGCTGCAGGGGTGGGACAGACCCCAGGACACATCACAGTGCCCAAGACAGGATGCCAAGACCAGGTGTGATTTTTCTACCTTATAACTCCTGCACCATGATTCTCCGCAGCACATTATAACAGCCCCTCCAGGTACTGAGGTTTCTGAGGACTCACAGAACAGTCTGCCTTTACCTCGTTCTTCGCACTCCCGCCCATCTAGAACTTTCTCTGGCCATCACAGGCCATTAGGCACTCCAGCCCTCCCTCCGAGCAATGGCCCCACAGACATGGTGCTCATTTCCCTGTCCTGAAAAATGACACATCCTGTAAATATTTAGCTTCCCATCCAGAAACAGTCTCATTAGTTTGTTACCTGTCAATACCACCGTCTTGAGTTTTAAGTCCAGGAGCTCTAACGGAGAGGGTCACATCTACTTAATTAGATTTATACAACAGCCCATGGTGGAACAACATGTGGTTATTTAATACTTTTTATAATCCCTCCCGATCACTCTCGAATTGATGCTTTTCTCGCCACTGCTTCTGTTGGCCCCTCATTCTAATCCTCGCCACCAGTCCCATAATGGGCTTCTGCCTGGGTCCCCAAGCCTCAGGCTCCTGTCCACTTGGGTTTACCCTGCTAACGATTTCTCTAACAATTCCTCTTCCTCCTCTCTACTCAGCCAATATTTAGTTATTACTTAAATAAAGACCCAACTCAAGTTCTACTGTCTTATAAGCTCTTTCCCCCTTATTATCCACCCACAATGATTTTCCTTATTTGACCTCCTATAATTTTTATTCCTTATCCAAGCACCTGGCATGCAATATGACACCATTTCTCATGTTCTACGTGTCCCAGTGTGTCAATACTACCTTTAAAAGTACATCAAGGGAGGGGACACGGGAAGCTAGTGTTTAATGGGGACAGAGTCTCAGTTTGGGAAGATGGAAAAGTTCTGGAGATGGACGGAGGTGACAGTTGAACAATAAAGTGAATGCCTGTAATGCCACTAAATCGTACACTCCAAAATGGTTAAAGTGGTACATTTTATGTTATGTATATTTCATCACAATAAAAAATATATACCAAGGTCAACAAGGACCAAATCTTGTGCCTCATCATCTCTCACAATCCAAGCAGTGCTGACTGCTATTAGACCACCCAATAAAATGAACAACTATTTGCAGTACAAGAATAATAATAATATTTGAACATTAAAGCCACATAAGTCACTTTCACCATCTGATCCCGATGAAACCCTGTGAAGTAAGAAAGACAGAAATTTATCTTTATTTTTTAGATGAATGAATTGAGACTCGAAAGTTTAGTGACTCACCTGCGGTCAAATAGAGGGTACCAGGCAGAGCTGGGATTCATCTGTATCTCATGAATCTGAGAAATTTTTACACTTTTCTTTTTTGTTTGTTAATTGTTCACTTTGTTGAAACAATCAGTGCCTTTTCTACAGGGAAAAATTCATGCAAGATTATGTTTCATGAGGCAGGAGGAGCCTTCACCTGGTGCCTTCAGTCAGCAGCTGCTCCCTGCAGAGCACTAGCAGGGCAGCACGCAGGCTCCCGGGCTCTCTGTTTAATCCTGACCCTGCTGGCAGCTGCTGGGCACCCACATCCTTCCCTGTGCCTGATCTTACATGGCAACGTGTGAGCCTGCATGGCAAACTGGCAGGAGGTGCTCCAAGGTGAACAGGGCCACCTAAACTGCCAAGAGTACGGAAGAACTTTAATTTCTTTAGGGACTGTTAAAAACTCTTAGAAAAGTTTATTGATCATCTGGCCATATACAGATTAAAAATGTAAGGGCCCTTCACATATGGAACGCGTATTTCATTTCCTTAAAAGGCCTGTTCTAGCCTCCCAGCGTGGCTTTGGAGCGTGCTGTGCTTGCGCAGATAGCACACATAGTCAGCATTGCTGTTCTGAGAGTCACCTTGCAATTAGGCTGCAGTTGAGGTAAAGGCTGAATGTGTTGCTGGTTCCAGGAGAAGCTTGATTCTAGACCCCGAAGCTCTAGATGTTTCAATAGTCCACTGAAGGGAGCCCTAGTTACTTGGAAATCGATAGCCCCAAACTGTGTCCTACATGGTAAAACATTCTCTATAACTCCCGGAGTAAGCCTCATTATTTCAGTCTTTTTGGCATACTATGACTATTTGAAATATTGGATCTACAACGCTGCAACTATTTTAAATATTGTATCTATAACACTGCAGGAGTTTCACTTTTACTCATGAGTTGTACGAAGTACAATACACTATTCTTTCTAGAAAATATAAATATTCCTAGCCCTATTAACTAAACACACCCTTGAAAGATGAAGTGGGCACACTGAAAAGCCTATTCACACTTATGCTAAATCTAATATCTTCTGGATTACCTCTTTTTAGAAAAAGCACTACGCTTTTACTAAATCCTTCTGCAGCAAGGCATTCCACATGAGAGAGCAAGGGTCACCATGGCCATGAGACTCTCTGAACTGTGGCTATAATTAGGCATCACATCCATTATAACGCTACAAACGTCACCATGTGCTTCCAGCATGTGTTGACAGATCTCATACCCGGCATATCACTGAAATGGCAAGTGTGGAGAAGGGAGCCCACAATAGAAACAATGGCATTTTACCCTTGTCCTGTTCCAACAGTTTGTCTCACCAGACATAAATAGAGACCACTGCTCTGGCTGCACTGAGCTCACAGATTAGTATTATTTCACTGACTTGAGCAGGTTCTATACCAGAAGTAGAAACACAGAAATCTAGATCTGTTTAGATCTGTTTCCTAATGTATTTGTGGGTTCCCTGTCCTCCATCTATAACACTCAGACTATCTAAAGAAAAACTAAAAAGAATTCTCACTTCATAGCATTATTTTGAACTGGGATCAGGAAGTACGTTGGGTTAATATGCTTTACTTCAAGTGCCATACAATCATAATAATCTAGTCACACAGGAATCCCAAATCCCCAAAACTTACAATGCCATTTATCAAAAATATTGCAAATCCGTTAAAAAATTAAATATGGCAGAAGATTTATGACAATGGGGACTCTGGAAACTGACATTAGCTAGTCACACAGGAATCCCAAATCCCCAAAACTTACAATGCCATTTATCAAAAATATTGCAATTCCGTTAAAAAATTAAATATGGCAGAAGATTTATGACAATGGGGACTCTGGAAACTGACATTAACACAATCCCGCTATTATACTGTACTCTTTAATGATCAACAGAAACCACTGTGATTAGACTA
>NW_007727026.1:256872-259314 GCF_000696425.1 Galeopterus variegatus
GACAACATCCCTGTCTAAGGAGCCCAAAGCATTTACTAAAGGACTTTCCATGACTCTCTGGGGCAGCCCTGTGAAAATGGGAATGCAGGTGATATTCACTGGGCCGCTCTCATTTAGGAAAAGATTGGATGGGGGGAAATGGACACGAGGGGGCCAGGAGGGTCCAAGTCTGTGGCCAAGGTCACAGATGCAAGGGGTCAGGGGCAAACGAGAGACTCTGGTCCAGTGCAGGTCAGTATTAGAAACACAACACACTCACATCGCACTGCCCTTTCCTGAACATCTTTCCTTCTGTGGCTCGTTACTTAGCACTCGTGCGCACACACGACGCCCAGTGTCCTGCCTGTCCCAGGACGTGCTCCCCTCTCTACCGGGGACCCGGGGCTGCGGGGACACGGGACCACACGCCGCCTCCATCGGGCGCCCTGTCGCTCGTCCACACGGACGGCGGGCGGCACGGGGGACCGGGACACCCTGCTGACCTTCCTCTGCTGCTTCTCCCAGGCGGGGTCCAGGAGCAGGTCGCGGTCCCATTCCTCCTCCTGGATCATGTACTCGTCCTCGTCGTAGACGTAGTTGTACTGCACGCCAGGCTCGATCTGGTTCATGGCGCTCGGTGGCTGGGGGCGCTACGACGGGGCTCGGACGGACGCAAGGACGGAGGCACAGCTCGGAGGCGCGGGGCTGGCGGGCGGTGGCGCGGGGCGACCTTCGCGGCTGCTGTCGTCTCGGCTGCACGCCTGGGCTCTGGGGCTCGGGCCAAGCACCAGCTCGGGCGAGNCACAATCCCGCTATTATACTGTACTCTTTAATGATCAACAGAAACCACTGTGATTAGACTATTACTTTCAAAAATGATGGGCGACAATCTAATTCCTTAGCTATTTTACTGTTCCTCATAAGGAAAAAAGCAATCTTTGAAACTAAGACCTGGCACTTGTGTGTGTGCGTTTTTTTAAATCAATGATTCAAATGCTATCATCAAAATTATGGGGCAAATCTTCTAAAAAAAAAAACACTGCTAAAAATTAAAGTCACTTTTTAACTACTTGCTGCGGCTGGTGCACCAGCTCGTCCAGATGACATGTTAATAATCTTCCGGCCATGAGTTTCCCGCACAATATTTAAAAAACTATAGAATGTTTGAAATTTAGTTTTTCTTTATAGACTAACCTCTTTATCGCTTCCATTCTCGTGTTGCCAAGAAAGGTAAGGATGATAGAAGCCTTAAGAAACTAAGNCTTCTATTTCCATATATTCACTGGACCGCTCTTCTCTCTGTGTCCCACTCTCTCCAACACACACACACACACACACACACGCCCCTAAAGTGTAAAGTGTAAAAGCTGCACAATCCCCTCTTCTTTCTCTCCCCCCAGCCTCCACCTGGGGAAATCAAGGCAAAGGACTTGGACCAACCATGTTAAAATGCGAGGAACCAAACCAGAGGCAGGAAGGGTCCGCTCTCACCTGCCAGTCATAAGTTGAAGAGCTGACAATGCAGGACAGGGGCCGGCTTGGTGGTACGTTGCCATGTCGCCCGGTGGCGCCGCCTAGCTGTCCCCATCAGCGATGCCCCTGAAGGAAGCAAAACGCGGACCCTCAGGACGAGTAGACTGAAATTTTTAAATCAAATATGTATGAAGCACCTACTGCAAACCAGACAGTGTATTAGGTGCCAGGCGAGCACCTATAATTCTATTCAGAAATTCTATTCAGTTTATATCTGAATAGAATAAAAATTGCCCACAGATGCTACAGGATTGTCTGTGGTTCAGGACCAGTCATTCGTTGACATGTGTTTCAGGCAGAAAGGATGCCTGGATGTGTCACTGTTCCTTGGAGTTCTTACATCACTGACTTTTATTATGGGGATCTTTCTGTAGAAAGACTTTGACAGTTAGCAAATACATTGCATTCACATTTTTTAAACATTGTTACTAGGATGTACATTCCATGAGGACAGGGATTTTGTCTTGGTCACAGTTGTAATCCCCAGCAACGAGAAGTGTGTCTCGTTCATAGTAGCTGCTCAAATATATGTTGAAGGAAGATGTATTCTTAGAAAGAGTAACTGAGCCAATTAGCTTGGATTTAAATATAAAATGCAAAGTTTATATTGTGGATTAAGATTATACTCTCCAAACAAGTTTATCAATAACTGTTAGAACTATTCGGGTTCCAGATGAGATGGAATAGATGGCACCAAATTTATAATCCTGCCTGCAACAACTAACATCTGGTCGTGGGGTGGGAGGATGACTATGTGAAGCAAACGTTTTCAGTTTTGAAAACATTGGTCATCAGGCAAGGACTGGAGAAAGGTTTCAAGATGCAGTACAGTAAGGGAAACCCATGCACAGCTCAGTGGTCTCCCTATACTGAAGTTCACAGAGACCAAAGCAGCTGGAGTTTGCAAGGTCAAGTACAAGAGAGGAGAGA
>NW_007727026.1:260552-261349 GCF_000696425.1 Galeopterus variegatus
TTTTTTTTTTTAATTTAAAGACCCAAATCGAAGATGTAGAGATGAAAACTACAATGTCTGAGATTAAAAATACACTAAATGTGTTTAACTACAGAGTAGATACAGCATAAGAAAAGGTGAGTGAACTTGAAGCCATAGCAATAGAAAAAGCCTCATATGAAACAGAGAGAAAAAAATTCTTAAAAAGAACAAAGGATCAGCCAGTGTGAGAAGCCTTCAAGCAGCCTAATATTTATGTAATTTGAGTCCCTGAAGTAGAACAGAAAAAATATATATATTTAAAGAAGTAAAAATTGAAATGAAGAAATTAGTAAGGAGACTTCCACTTCTGGCCACGATGGAGTAATAGGGATTGGGATCATCCTCTCTCCTGAAACACCTTTAAAAAAAATAAAAGAAAAGAAGACAAAATAAGTGAAACCTTGAGAGAGTTTCCAGCCTTGAGGCAGGACTGGAGGACTCCCTGAGTTGAGAAGCTGCAGCTGAGAATCAGGAGAACAAGGCAGCTCATATTCCTAAAACAGAGTATCAGAGAGAGAACTCAGAGTGTCCCACCTGAGTATTCGTCAGAGTACTGATCAGAGCATGCTTGGGAGGAAAGTAACCAAGGCCCAGGAAAGAACCATCAAAAGGGTTAGAGGGTGGGTGGGTGCAGGTGGGTGCCTGCTCCCTCCTGCAGGACTGGAAAAACTCATAATCCACAGAGCACTGGGTAGAATACTTAGGAAGGTCTTGCCTCAGTAGTGCAGAATAATCAGTCCTAGATGGAGCACTGCTCTAAACTGTCTTAACAAATC
>NW_007727026.1:262269-264399 GCF_000696425.1 Galeopterus variegatus
TGGCCAGATGACCAGGCATACAAAGAAGCAGGAAAACCCAGCCCATAATAACGAGAATAGCAATCAATTGAAACTGACCCTGGGCTGACACAGACACAGAGTTAGCAGACAAGGACATTAAAACAGTCACTGCGACTGTATTCCATATGTTCAAAAACTTAAATGGAGACATGGAAGAGATTTTTTAAAAGTCTCAAAACTTCTAGAGATGAAAATAAAATGTCTGAGAACACGAATACACTGAATGGCATTTATGGAAGATTAGACACTGCAGAAGAAAATATTAGTGAACTTGAAAGCACAGCAATAGAAACTAGCCAGAATGAAGCACAGAAAGAAAAAATAATCCAAAAGAATGAAAAGAGCTTCAGTGAGCTTGTTGGGGGTGCAATCCACCACGGGTCCTGCATATGCCTGCACCTTCTTGCTGGTATGCCAGGAGTGCTAGGGCCCTGGCAGCACTGTGCTCAGGCTACTTCTCAGGGTTGTATCTGCAAGGTGCAAACTTGACAGATGAGGTAATACCTGCTCTTAAACAAAGATAGTCTTGTTTTTGCTTGCTGTAAAGTCCTGAGCCTCAAGCTCAGTGTTCCTCATCTGTAGTAAGACCCACTGTGTGCAGGCTTCATTACGGGCCCTTTGCATCACCCAGTGGGATGTGGGGGTTATGGGGAGCCAGCATCAGCATCAGCACAGATCATACTCAGGGCTATAAAACAACTCTCAACAAATTTAAGAAGATTCAAGTCACACAAAGAGTGCTCTTGGACCACAAGAGAATTAAATCAGAAATCAGTAACAGAAATATCTCTGGAAATCCTCAGATATATGGAAATTCAATTACACATTTCTAGGTAATCCATAGATCAAAGAAAAACTCAAAAGGGATATTAGAAAATATTTTTTAACTGAAAATGAAAATATAATATGCCAGAAGTTGTGGGATACCACTAAAGGAGTATTTAAGGGGAAATTTATAGAACTAAATACTCATATTAGAAAAGAAAAAGGATCTTATATCAATGACCTCAGCTTGCAGGAACAAGAAATAAGAGCAACAGAAATCCAAAGTAAGTAAAAGAAAAGAAATAATAAAGATCAAAGTAGAAATCAATGAAATTTATAAAACAGACATCCAGTAGCTAAAATCTATAAGCCCAAAGCTGGTTCTTTGAGAAAATCAATAAAATTGATATACCTCAGGCAACACCGAGAAAGAAAAAAAAAGAGGAGACACAATTACATATTAAAAATATATTTTAAAAAGAAATTATATATATCAGGAATGAAAGAGGTGACATCACTGCAAATTCTATAGATATCAAAAGAATAATATGTGAATATGGTAAATAACTGTATGTCAATAAATTCAACAATTTAAATGAAATGGACAATTTTCTTCACACAAACTACCAAAGCTTGCTCAAGAGGAAATCAGAAATCTAAATAACCTTATATCTATTAAAGAAATTTAATGAATTATCTCCTTTAATCCACACAGCTACCTGGAAGGGTAAGTCCCATTTTACAGATGAGGAAACTGAGCCTGGAAGAGGTTATATCACATGTCCAAGGCCACACAGCTCGAATATGAAGTTGATTATTACAAAACCTGTGCATTCAACAGTCATATTTCCTTCTTAATTTTTTTTCTGAACACACTCCTGTGTGTAATATTATGTCTCTAAAATATGATTTCCGTACAACCTTTTCAGAAGGGATTTGTTACTCCCTATGAAAAATTGTCATTATACACCTTGACCCAGCAAGTTTGCTTTTTATCTGTCCTGCAGATATGGACAAATGTCCATGTGTAAGGGCCTGATTAAGGCAGTGGATTAGTCCATTTCCATTGCTTATAATAAAATTCTTGAAACTGGGTGATTTATAAAGAAAATGAATTTATTTGCTTGCAGTTTTGGAGGCTGGGATGTTCACAGTGCAGGGACCACATCAAGTGAGGGTCTTGCTGGTGACTTCTTGGTGGTACAGGGTATCACATTGTGAAATGGCAGAGCAGAGAGAGAGAGACAGACAGACAGACAGACTCTCCTCTTCTTTTAAAAGAGCCACACCCCTGACCACCATTTTTAATCCATTCACTAGGGCATGGTCCTACAATCCAATCAC
>NW_007727026.1:265096-301693 GCF_000696425.1 Galeopterus variegatus
CCACCTTTCAATGACCATAATAGGATTTCCCACCCTCTTAACAGTCACAGTGGGGGCCAAGATTCTAATACATAAAACTTGGAGGACACAATTCAAGCTTCACAGAGTTTTTTGGGGACATAATCCAATCCAGTACAGGGAGTTAAGGAACATCTCTGAATTTCGATGTCCATGTTTCAGAAATGAAAAGGAAACTGCAGAAGTGATTTCTTTAGTGCAAGAAAATTCTGTCCATCTCTAAAATTGCATTTGGAAGAAAACTTTCCAAACTGTTCGCATTAGTGAACCATAGAGAAAAGTGTGGGTGGGAAGATGGGAGAACTACTGACATTTATTTCATTCAATGTTGTACTGTTTGTATTTTGACAGTGAGCACATGTTACACGTGTAATAAACAGTAGCCTTTGTTACTCCAGTGCAGAGAATGATACACATTATCAACAACTGAACATCACATCTATTAATGCAGTTTAAGTTTGCATTTTATTTTTTTCCCCTCCTACACGGGCTTCTATTAAACTTGCCATCAGTTAAGACACCTACCCAGGTCCTTTTCACAGAACCAGAAAGCAGCGTGGGTAAAATAACAAAAGATAAAATTCAGTCCAATTATTGTTCCTTATTGTTAAGAACAGGCTTACAGCAATAGGAAATCCTTGACATTTTCAACATTCATCTCACATTTTTTTTTTCTATTGATGATGTTTACAGTTTTCTTGAGTTGCCAGGAGGTTCAGAGCCCCTTAAAAAAGTGAAAAAGTACAGGTGGGTGGTGTGCAGATGTGGCTATTCAACGGTGCTTGGGTTTTTTGGGAGGGAGTGTTTTTTTGCATAAACATAATACTTTCCCTAAGTCTAAAAACACTGTTAACAGATTCTTGTGAATCCTTTCAGAATTTTTCTATGCATAGTCACACATAAGTATTACTGTTTTAAAAACTTATACAGGATTAAAATGTATGAACTTTTGTGCAACCTCCTTTTTTAAAGTAACACTGTGTCTTGGATATCTTTATCAGTGCAAGCAGATCATTCTTGCTAAGGGCAGCACATCTCAACAATGTTGATTGAACTTCTCGACCTTTGACCTTTGTGTGTATGTGGGGGAGGGGCAGCAACAGACCTGACCCAGGCATTCCCAGGTCACCCAGGTTCCAGTCTCATGTCTCTGGTTCCTCCACTCCTTGTTTTATTTATTTTTAAAATTTTATTGATGCATAATAATTGCACATATTTATGAGGTACAGTGTGATGTTTCAATACGTGTAATTGGCAGAACTTTCAAAATCCTCTCTTCTTTACTAATTTGAAATATACAATATATCATTGTTAACCTTAGTCACCTCGCTGGGTATGGGAGCACTGGAGCTATTCCTCCTGCCTACCTGCAACTTCGTACCCATTGACTGGCCTCTCCCCTCCCTCCCTCCACCCCCATCCGATTAAAAAATGGGCAAAAGCTCTGAATTGACATGTCTCAAAAGATGACAGACAAAAGGCCACCAGGTATATGAAAAAGTGCACAGCATCCTTAATCATCAGAGAAACACAAATCAAAACCACAGTGCGATAGCATCTCACCCAGTTAGAATGGCTGTTGTCAACAGGACAAAAAATAACAAATGCTGGCAAGGATGTGGAGGAAAGGGGGCTCTTGTAACCCTGTTGATGGGAATGTAAATTAGAACAGCCATTATGGAAAACATGGAGATTCCTCAAAAAATTAAAAATAGAACTACCATAGGATCCAGCAATCCCACTACTGGGTATGGGGGAAACAAAATCAGTATGTCAAAGAGATACCTGCACCCCCATGTTTACTGGAGCCCCATTCACAATAGCCAAGATATGGAATCAATCTAGGTGTCCATCGACAGATGGGTGGATAAGGAACATGGGGTAGAGCTCTTGTTTTTCACTCCTCTTAGTATCTGCCTCAATCCTTCGCTCGTTTTCCAGCATTGACTTTGGACTCCAGCCCTCTCACCCGCCTTTATTTTCCTTTTTACTCATTTTGGCAAACTTGAATCTCCAGGAAGAAGAACGTCAGGACTCACTCAAGCCAGGTTAGCCCCTTGCATTTCTATGGGGACTGGAAGCGTGAAGTTTGCCCACTCATAAATATCCATGTGGGCCAACTGTTTTACTCAGGCGAGGTCTGAGATGTACTTGGTGAATGTGAGTCTGTGTTCTAGAAAGTGAGATTTAATTTGGACTTTTGGAAAATGGAAAGGCTTGAGTGGGTGGGATGTAGGATGTTATCAGATAAAGAGCAGGACACAGAAGAGAAGGAGGGAGTGAGGGATGTGGGCAAAGACTTTGCATACCGTTCTTTGTAATTTTGACTGGAACATAGACAGTGGTTGGAATAATTCTTTAAAAACATCTTTCGTGCCACTGGTATATTTCTGGTTGCTTGGAGTACCGATGTCTGAATTTTGGATGTCAGGACTAGTATGGAATTGCTAATAATAATCCCTACCACATGTTGAGGGCCTGATATTTGCCAGGTGTGTGCCAAGTAGTTTGCTAATGTTAGATCTCATCATGCCCAGAATCTAGAACAGTGCCTGGCACATAGCAGTCCATTAAAAATCATTGTGAAATCAATGAGTGACTCAGCCCATAACTAGTAAATGTTGTAGTCAGGATTCAAACATAGACCTATCTGATTTCAAACCTCTTAACCGTGTGGTTACACTGCTCCTTCCACAGGCAGTCATCTCAGTCTATCTCGTTCTAGTGTTGATTCTGACCCAAGATAGTCAACTATCCTCTGACACAATTCTCGAGTTTACTGTAATGATTCTCACCAAGAGACCATAAGGACACCCAAGGCAAAAGAATTTGCCAAACACATGCTTGAGGATCAACTCTTATTCTTGAATGACCCACCTCCCTGGGCCACTCCAATTTAGAAATACTCCTATATAACAAAGGGAGAATTTCTAAAATTTTCTCTGAATCAGCTCTGGCTCAGCAAACAATTTAGACAAGGCAGGTCGAAAAGGGGTGATAGAGTGATACACATCAATATCATTCATTCACTTCTTTACTCAGCAAATATTTTTTGAGCATATTCTAAGTACCGAGCACCATGGTAGGTGCTGGTGATTCCAAGAAGAAAGTAAATTGTTCTCACTTTCAGGGAGCTCCCAGGCTAATGAGGAGAGAATTGCACAAAAATGTAATAGCAGTAATGGAAGCTTGTACAAATGCGAGGGGGTACAAAAAGATAGCACTTGGGTCTGACTAGGTAAGACAAGGCAGGCTTTACAGAGGAGGTGGGGTTGGAGCTGAGATGTGACAGGATGGGACAAATGACAAGCCTCCTAGTGCCACCCAGGACAGTGAAGGTTCATTCTATAGGTCAGGAGGAGCTCCTGAGGAATTTGCTCAGGCACACGTGATTGGATTATCAGGTTAGAAAGATCATTCCATCAGGGTAGGATAAAGAGGGGGCTAGAAAAGTGACCACGAGGTTGGAACAGAGGAAATTGGTAGGAGAGACGTTTGGAAGGTGGAAGAAGAGGATATTTTCATGGACTAATGGAGGCAGAGAAAGGAATCTAGGCTTCATCCCGGATTCCTGTCTTGGCCAATGGGTGGATATATCATAGAGGAAAAGGAGCAGATGAAGGGGTGTGGGGGAATGGGGAAGACGGTGAATTCAGTTTGAGGACATGTTCAATGGTTAGACCCAAGTTGTGGATCTGAGGCGAGGAGAGCGTTCTGGTTGGAAGGAGAGATTTGGAGAGCATGAGCCCTGGTGTAGATGAGATTGCTCACTGGGAATGTGCCACTCGAGTGTGTGTATGTAGGTGAGGTTCCATGCTCAGGACAAACTTTCATTAACAAAGGTTAAAAACAGTGATTGTTTGTTCAAATTGTAATCAGGATATATGAATCTATTGAATCAATCAGAAATCTAGTTGTTTTTCTTTGGCAGAAAGCCTGACATCTTACTAATCTATTTTCGTCTTCTTTTCATTTATTTTGTATGTGGTGTTGAGTAATAGGTATGCTTTCATTTATCCTTGTTTTCTGAATGTTCATGCAAGTATGTTTGCTTTCTGGGAAATTATAAAATCGTTAGGAATTTTTATCTCCTTTATCCAAGAGAAAGCTTCAAGAACGTCTTTCAAAGATTACTTACACCATGACTGTCTCTTTCCCAGTCCTTCATAATGGACCCCGAGAATCTACCCAGAATAAAGTTAGGAGGTGAAGGAAGTTCAGGAAAACCACCATGGAAGGGTGGTTCATATTCCCTCCTGGGAGATTTGGCAGTGATAAAAGAATACAATGATGAGGTTTTGCTGTTGTTGTCTCTTAGTCACAGAAAATAAGCCAGGTTCCAAATATCTCCTAGAATTTAGTCCTTAAGGCTTAAAATAAGACAAGTGCTGTGAGGCAAAAGGCAATACAATTTTCTCAATAGAGTCCAAGAACCAAAGGGCTTTCTTCTAGCAATGGACAGGGTTCATTCCCACTTGAAATCTTATTTTAAACACCACTTTGTTCTTGGGTTAATTGCCTTAGGTATAAAGTTCTATCACAGCAGAGGGACCTGTGTCTCCTTCTAGTCTTCTCTAATAGGAGAAATTAAAGAGGTATAACTTTTAGAGAGTATTAGAGATAGAGGAATCTCAGTGATCATTTCCAGCCGTTGCATTTTACAGATAAGGAGACAGGCTCAGAGCTATAAAGTTCTATCACAGCAGAGGGACCTGTGTCTCCTTCTAGTCTTCTCTAATAGGAGAAATAAAAGAGGTATAACTTTTAGAGAGTATTAGAGATAGAGGAATCTTAGTGATCATTTCCAGCCGTTGCATTTTACAGATAAGGAGACAGGCTCAGAGCTGAAGGGCCTGCCCAGCTCTAATAACCCCTTATGTCTGGAGACGCAGTGAGCTTGGTGGGAAGGACCTGCATTACAGCCAGGTTTACCCAGGTTCTGGTCCCCCTAGTAATGAGAACTCAGGCATCTTTCCTTACTTCTCTGAGCTAGATTTCCATACATGTAGAAAATGTAAAGCCTGGTAGAAAATCTGAAATGTCACTCCAAGTCCTGCAAGTGTTTTATTAAGATCAGGGCTAACATCATCTGATCCCTAGTCCAGGACATTTTTAACCATGCTTTACTCCCCTCACACCATAAGTCTTTGTTTGTTTGGCAAAATCTGCTGAAAGTCTCTGTCTGCAGACCTGCCACTTCAAAGTCTCTGTCTGCAGACCTGCAGCCTCACCTGAGAACTCTTACAGAACAGAGTCCTGGGTCTTCACAAATCAGAATCTGCATTTTCGCCAGATCACTACTGGCTTGTATACACATTAAAGTTTGAGAAGCACTGTGTTTAAACAGTCTGAGCTGTAGTATTGATCATAAAACCTTCAATTAGATTAACCAGTTAATGCATTTAAACATTAAAGCACACAACTTGGGGGTTGGGGAAGAGATGTAAACAGCTTACTTACTGTAAGGACCAAATTTACATCTCACATCAACAGGACTTGAGAATTTAAATTCAAGGCCCGGCTTATCACACTCATTGCCCATGTAATGCTGGAAAAATTGTTCCGTACTGTAAGGACCAAATTTACATCTCACATCAACAGGACTTGAGAATTTAAATTCAAGGCCCAGCTTATCACACTCATTGCCCATGTAATGCTGGAAAAATTGTTCCGTAACCTTTGGCTTCTCCAGTTATAAAATGTTAATAATTCCTGCCCTGAATACTTCATCAAGGGTGTTATGAGGAGCAAATAAAATAATATGTGCAAAATAACTTAATAAATGTTTAATACCATAGAGAAGCAACTTTTAAGAAAGGGGGTAGTCCTGACTGTCTGATAATAGAGCAAAGTAACTTTGAGAAGTTGATAGGATAGATTTTGTTTACGGAGAGAGGTAATTCTCTGCATATTACAGGCAATTATGAGATCATTGGAAGGCCTCTTCCATCCTTCATCATTCTCTTGCCTGGGCAGTGTCAAAACTTTTCTAATGGGGGCTGCAGGTTGAAAGAAGTTCAATAAAATAAATTAATTAAAAGACTGGATAAAATATTTTAAAATATCTTTATAAATGCATTGATGACCTGGCAATAAAGGAAGAAATACCCAGAAGGCAAAACCTAAGTGAAAATAAGAGAAGTAATACAAACGTCTAAAGCCAGATTTTAACCTTAGGGCATTTGCTAAAACAAAAAGAAAAGAAAAGAAAAAAGGATTTCATGGCCGTGCAGGATGCAAAGCACAAAAGACAAAGCCTAGGGCAGACTGAATAGAGAAATTCTAATACAAACCTCTTTCTCAAAAAACTAAAACCCCAAAGGACTATACAGTCAATGAATGGTGAACTAGAACAACTGGCAGAGGACTAAAAAAGGTGCTTGGCTCTGAGCAAAAGGGAGAAAATTATTCCCAGAGAATTTCTAAATGTAAGCTGGACTTCACATGAGCTTGGACTTGTAGTCCAAAATCACACTTCCAAAAATCTTGAGCCAAGAGTTTAGTTTAAAATGTTCATCAGAAAGATAAGTGAACTTGAAGATTTAGCAGAAGAAATTAAATATTAAAAACAGAGAGAAAAGAATTTAAAAAGCACAAAAACAGAACATCAGTGAGTGATGGAATATCAAGTTGTCTAATAAACATGTAACTGGAATCTCTGAAGAATAGTCATTAGAGGAAAGTGCAGAAAGAATATCTGAAGAAATAATAGCTGAAATTTCCCCAAATTTGATGAAAATCCATAGAGCCAAGATACTTGGTAAACCTGAAGCACAAGAAACATGAGGAAAACTGCATCTGATTGCTCAAAATCAGTGACAAAGAGAAAATATTAAAAGTAGACAAGGGAAAAAAGATGTGTTATACACAGAGAAAAAACAGATAAGGATTACAACAGATTTCTCTTTGGAAACAATGCAAGTCAAAAGGCAGTGGAGTAACATTTTCAACTATTGAAAGAATATTGTAAACCTGGAATTCTATACCCATGAAAATACCTTTCAAAATGAAGGTAAACACTTTTCAGACATACAAAAGCTGAAAGAATTCATCAGCAGTAGGAAATTTTAAAGAAAGTCCTTCAAGCAGAAGGAAAATGATACTAAATAAAAATATGAATCTACACAAAGGAATTAAGAGCACCAGAAATAGCAACAAAATGAGTAAACATATTTTTTCTTATTATTAAAATATCTTTACAAGTGTATTAACAGTTTAAACATAATAACAGTGAAATATGGGGTTCTTAACATATGTAAAAGTAAAATATATGGCAACTAGATTACAAAGTTCAGAAAGGGAGAAATGAAAGTATATTACTGCAAGGCTTGTATATTACATATGAAGTAATTTTATAGAACTTAAATATAGCCTCTTATAAGTTAAGATATATACTGCAAGCCCTATAGCAACCATTAAAATAACAAAACTGGGAGTTAGAGCTAAAACACCAATAAAGGAAGTAAAGTGCAAACATTAAAATTACCCAATTGGGGCCGGCCCGGTGGCGCACTTGGTAGAGCATGGCACTTGGGAGTGCGGCAGCGCTCCCGCCGAGGGTTCGGATCCCATATAGAGACCGGTCCGCTCACTGGTTGAGCATGGTGCGGGAGTGACACCAAGGGTTGCGATCCCGTTGCCGGTCACGGTACGGGCGCAACACTGAGGGTTGCGATCCCATTACTGGTCACGAAAAAAGACAAAAAGGAAAAAAAAATTACCCAATTGATCCAAAAGAAGGCAGGAAAAGTAGAAAAGTGAGCAAAAAATGGATAGAACACACAGAAAACAAAGAAGAAGATGAAAGACTTAAACTTAACTATACCAATAATCACATTAGATGTGAGTGGTCTAAACTCCCCACTTACAAGACAGAGATTATCAGACTGGATAAAAAAGTGGGACCCAAGTATACACTGCCTTCAAGAAATGCATGTTATATGTAAAGTCACAAAAGGTTAAAAGTAAAAGATGTCAAGAACTAAAGTACCTAAGTTTTTACCCCACTTGCAAGTTGATAATCTAGACTGCTACAGTTTTATGGATGCTGGCAGAAGACATGAGCCTTCTGGGTCAGAGACAAAAGGACTTTATTATTCACATAAATAGCAGTAGCCAGAGCATCAGCATTTGTGCACTAGTTTCCTGAGTCTCAAATTCCAGATTGTGTTAATATTAGAAGGATAATCAAGAAATATTATTAAAAACTGTATGTCAAAAAATTTTACAACTTAAATAAAATGAACAAATTCCTTGAAATACAATAGATTACTAAATCTTACTTAAGAAAAAATAGATGTCCTGAATTGCCTGGTTGAAGAAAATGAAATTGTAGTTCAAAACTTTCCTACAAAGAACTCTCTAGACTCAGATGGCTTAACTGATTGGTTCTACCAATGACACCAATCCCATACAAACTCTTCCAGAAAATTCTAGAGGAAGTAATACTTTCCAACTCATTCTGTAAGGCCAGCACTACTCTGATGCTAAAATCAAAGTCATTACAAGAAAAGAAAACTATGGAAAAACATCTCACATGAGCTCAGATGCAAAAATTCTAAAATAAATTTTAGAATCAAATTTGCAATTCAAAATCAAATTTGTAAATCAAATACAGTAACATATAAAAAGGAGAATACATCGTGATGAAATAGGGTTTATCCCAAGAATACAAGGCTGGTTTGATGTTCAAAAACAATCATGTAATTCACCATACTGAAAAACCAATAAATAACAACCATATAATTATCTTGATGTTGTAGAAAAAGTATTTGACAAAAACCAAAATGTATTCCTCGTAAAAACTCTCAGTAAACTGGAAATATAAAGGAACTTTGTCAATTTAGTAAGGAATAAAACTACAGCTAACTTCCTTGATAGTGACATATTGAATCCTTCTACCTACTAAGGTCAGGAAAAAGGAAAAAATTTCAGTCTCACCAATTTTATTCAATATCATACTGGAGGCTTTAGCCAGTGTAATAAGGCAAGAAAAATAAATAAAAGTCACCTGGATTGGAAAGAAAGAAGTAAAGTATTCTGATTTACAAACGATTTTATTGTGTTGGAAATCTGACAGAGCCACAGAAAAAGCTACTAGAACTAATAAACAAGTTTTATAAAGATTCAGGATACAAGATTGATGTACAAAAATCTATTGTATTTCTATATACCATCAATGAACAATCAGAAAATGCATGACAACAATCCCATATAAGTCAGGAATAGGTGCTTGATATTACAGTAGTCTTAAAGTTCTCATAATACTAGACAATCAGCAGTTAGCATTTCTACAAGATTTCATTCTTTTTTAAAATTGTGGAAAAATGCACCTAACATAAAATGTACCATTTTAACCATTTTTAAGTGTACAATTCAGTGGCATTAAGTGCATTCACATTGTTGCATAACCATCACCACCATCCTTCTCTGGAACTTTTCATCTTCCCAAACTCTGTACCCATTAAACAGTATTTCATTCTTAACCCAAACATTGACTGACTTAACTCAAATATCACCCCTCAAAGTATCCTGCAGTTATTTCTGGACAACTTAAGGAAGAGATTCTCATGCACACACTTACTAGGGTACCTCAAAAAGATCATTGAAAAATTCATATTGTCTTTTAATACTATTTTGCATGAACTTTTTGAAGTACCCTCATATGTAAAAATTATGAAAATATAATTTTACATGTTTTTTAATTTAACAGACTTTTTTAGAGCAGTTTTAAATTTACAGAACAATTGAACAGAAAGTACAGAATTTTTATATACCCCCCCCCACTTCCATCCCTCTCTGACAGTTTCCCCTATTATTAACATCATGCATTGGGGTGGTACATTTGATGAGCCAATATTGATATTTTAGTATTAACTAAAGTCCATAGTTTACATTAGGGTTTATTCTTGGTGTTTTACATTCTATGGATTTTGAAAATGTATAATGACATGTATCCACTATTACAGTATCATACTGAATAGTTTTTTTTTTTTAATTCCTTTTTGTCTTTTTTCGTGTCCGGCAATGGATCGCAACCCTCAGTGTCACACCCGTACCGGACCGGGACCGGCAACGGGATCGCAACCCTCGGTGTTGCTCCTGCACCTCGCTCAGCCAGTGAGCGGGAACCGGTCTGTATGTGGGATCCAAACCCTCGGCAGGAGCGCCGCCGCACTCCCAAGCGGCGCACTATCCAGTGCGCCACCAGGCCAGCCCCATACTGAATAGTTTTAATGCCTTAAAAATCCCCCTGCCATCTCTGTCATCCGTCTGCCCCTCCCCCACTTCCCCTCCAACCCCTGGCAACCACTTATATGACATTCTGGAATAGACAAAACTATAGAGACAGTAAAAAGATCAGAATAATACAATATAACAAATAATAAGAATAATAATAGTATGTAGCCTTTTCAAATTGCCTTCTTGCATTTAGTAATATGCACTTAAGCCACCTCCATGTCTTTTGAGGGCTTGGTAGCTTTTTAGCTCTAAATAATTTCCATTGTCTGGATATACCACAGTTTGTTTATCCATCCACCTACTGATGGACATGTTGATTGCCTCCAAATTTTGTCAGCTATGAATAAAGCTGCTACAAACTTTCATGCATACATTTTTATATAAACATAAATTTTCAACTTATGTGGATAAATACCAAGGACGTGGTTGCTGGATCATATGGTAGGTGCACGTGTCGTTTTGTAAGAAACTGCCAAACTCTCTTCCAAAGTGGCTGTACCGTTTTATTCCCACCAGCAATAAATGAACTTTCCTGTTGCTCCACATCCAATCCAGCACTTGGTGTTGTCAGTGTTTTGGATTGCAGCCATTTAATAGGTGTGTAGTGGTATCTATTATTGTTTTATTTTATTATTGTTACATTTTCAATCCCTAATGACATACAATGTTGAGCATCTTTTCATATGCTTATTTGCCACCTGTATATCTTCTTTATTGAGGTGTTTGTTCAGATCTTTTACTAATTTTTTAATTGGGTTGTTTTCTTATTGTTGAATTTTAAGAATTTTTTTTTTTTATATTTTGGATATAAGTCCTTTATGAGATATGCATTTTTCAAGTATTTTCTCCCAGTCTGTGACTCACCTGAATGAAACTTCTCTTTTTAAAATTATTTATTATATACATATTATTAGTACAAATCGTGATTTTTCTTTATGCCCTTTACTCAATCTATCCCTTCCCAGAACACCCTCCCAAATGAAAATTCTCTTAACATTGTCTTTCACAGAGCAAAGGTTTTAAAATTTTAATCAAGTCCAACTTATTTTTTTTTCTTTCATGGATTGTGCTTTTGTCTTTTTTTTTTTTTTTTTTTTTTTAAGATGACCGGTAAGGGGATCTTGACCCCTTGACTTGGTGTTGTCAGCACCACACTCACCCAGTGAGCCAACCGGCCATCCCTATATAGGATCCGAACCCGCGGCCTTGGTGTTATCAGCACCGCACTCTCCCGAGTGAGCCACGTGCCGGCCCCTATGGATTGTGCTTTTGGTATTGTATCTAAAAGGTCACCTAGATTTTGTTTTGTGTTATCTTCTAGAAATTTTACAGGTTTGTGTTTTACATTTAGGTCTATGATACATTGCATTTTCTTTTTTGACTAATCTTTTCCATAATTTCCTAATTTAATTATTGCATCTGTGATATATTCCATTTTGCACTGTAAGTTGCACTCAGGAAATTAGGTTTTCCTCTTATTTCCTACCCCACTATGTTTTCCTGCTTCCACAGGTATTTCTTCTATAACAATCCATTTATAACATCTGTGTTGCTTGGACACATGCAGTCACTTCCTTAATCATAAGCAAATCGTGTAATTAGTAAGTTATTAAAGATTCCTCATTTACAAATGGGAATAACTCAGGCCCTAAAAGAAACTCACTCCATATATATATATTTAACTCAGTACGTATTACCCAACCCAACTGAGACCACACAGCTGAAAAGCTGTGAAGACTCATAAAATGTCCCTAAAACGGAACATTCAAAGAAAGCATGGTGTTCTAAATGAGCCTGGGCTGGTATCATGCTATTAATGAAGCTGCACCCAGCCTTTGCAGCCTAACACGTATGGTGACAGGTGCAGAGACTACAAATAGCCTTGTCCTAAGAATGGAAAAAATGATAAGCTGGGGCCACAGCTTTCAAAGTGACTTAATGACAGGAAAGCAAGAGGCAGACCTGAGGATACAGAATAGCTGATTACAGGCTTCGCAAAGAACCTACAAGTGCAGAGGGTGTGGGCTGCCTGCCACCCTCCTGCTGGCCCCTCTGAGACTAGCAATCGTGGGGGTGCTGAGGTCCACAGCACACCATAGTGTGTCTCATGAATAGCAGCTTCCTAAAACCCACAAAGCACGCCATCAGTCCTTGTCATCACACCACACAGAGCCATGGTGAATTGCACTTTTCCTGGTTCCTGATGGTTTTTGAGGCTGCTGGACAATGGAGAACAGTTCAGCCCACCTGTTGGCTGTGTCATGTTACCCTAAGGCTGGGTAGAAGGACACAAATAGGACATTTAGGAGCGCTGGGTTTTGGTCTCAGCTCCACTGGTCGACTCATTGAATGCTTCTGGCATTTTGATTCCCTCATCTTTAAAACAGGGATATGAGCTGGCTTTCCCGGGAAGGTGACCGTGAGTAATTAATTCATGAAATAGACCATTTGGTGCTATGTGTTCGGTGGAGTAGCGCACTGCACATGAACTCCAGGCCTCACTCTGCCCACCCTGCCCTAATTCCTCATAATAAGGAAATCCTCCTGTGGTTAGGCCACATGATCCCTAAGATGGCTTGTATTCCGAAATCCATTATTTTAGTCATTGCCGGTGGCAGTGCTTGTCAAACTCGAGTATGAGACAGAATCACCTGGAGGGCTTGTTAAAACACAGACTGGGGCCCAAGACTGCATGTCCCTAACAAGTCCCCAGCAGCTGCTGCTGCGGCTCCTCTGCAGGGACCACGCCCTGAGGACCACCAGCTCATGGCAGGTGTGAAAGCTCTGGCCAAAGGAGAGAGAGAGTGAAGGGAGCTATTCATACTCCAGGCATTTCCACGTGTGTGCAAACTGTGCTGTCCCAAGCCCAAGGGTCCTGGGCTTGCTCTAATGCTCTGCCATCACCAACAAGTTGCAATTTTAAATTTTTGAACAGAAGGCCCCTCATTTTCATTTTTGCACTGGGTCCCATAAATTATGTAGCTGATCCTGATTATAGCTTTGGTTTTTCAAAGAAACTTGGATAAATGAGCAAACACCACTTTCGCTTTAGAAAAGCACCTTAAAAATACTAAGAAGCTTCAAACTACTTCTGCACCCAAAGAAACAAGCTCATTTAAAAAGCGTCCTTTTAGTGACCAGCAACTGTCCAGTCTGCTAATCCATCCAACACAGGCTGGTGTGTGTGAGCGGGCCAGCCCTTCCCAACACAGGGCAGAGTGAGGTCCAGTCCCAGCCTTCCTCTCTGAGACCCTGTCCCCCTACTATCCCCTTCTTTCCACAGCACACCCAGTGGGCCAGACTGTCCCAGGCAAAAATGTCTCAACAGGCTCTTCCCAGGAATGTCTGCATTTCAAAATGAGAATACCTCTAGGGAGAAAGCAATGTTATTATATAAATAGATGCAGTGGTTGAGGGTCAAGGACTTCACCCTCTGAATCCATAACTGGCCAAGCACTGTCTACACAGTCTGTGCCTCATACTGGGCTCCACACAGTCCTACCCCTAAAAGAAGAGCTCTTTCAGGTACCTCACCCAAAAGCACACCCAAAGACTCCAACGACACACACAGACTGTGAGCAGAGTCAAGGCAGGGATTCTCACTGACAAGATGAAGACACTGCATCTTTTTTTAGGATGGGATTTCCTCCCTGGACACACCTCCTGGAGTCATTTTCCTTTCCGTCAGGGCTGATAATAGCACTTGGGTTTTAAATAGTCCTGTGGTTGTGTCAACAGCAAGGGGAAGTACACAGCCAAAACCCATTGATTTTGCTTCCCCTGGGATAACTGGCATTTAACTCATTTCAGACAGCCAAGTTTTGCCAAGAGGACACAAGGAATGAGAGATTTCAAGAGCCATTGCCTAAATTCAGAGGTGATCAGATAGACGGATAACTGGCATTTAACTCATTTCAGACAGCCAAGTTTTGCCAAGAGGACACAAGGAATGAGAGTTTTCAAGAGCCATTGCCTAAATTCAGAGGTGATCAGATTGACGGGGAAAGATTCTTGGTCTCAAAGTGGTAGCTAGGGGTCACGAGGACATGCTCACTGAGAATGGTGTCATTCCACTGGTGTGTGGGATGCCATCTTTTACAAAGATCATCTGGAGTGATGAGCTGGTCAGCAGAGTAAAGATGAAGGGTACTAGTTAGCTTTCATCCAACATGGAGAAGCCACTCAGAAAACCCCAAGAAATTCAACCTCCTTTCTTTTCCACATCATGTCCCCGTGGCTCCACTGTTTGCCTACGGGGAGATTTTGTGCAAATTTGTAAAAGGATTTCCTTCCTCAGGACACTTTGCAGCCATAAGCCAGAAATCTGTCCTCATCGCCATATACATTTCTGATGCCCCTGAAGTGTATGGTGTTTCTCGCAGTTGTGCCGACACAACTCACGCAGCCTTTAAACAGGGCTTCTCGAAGGATCTAAGATCAGAGGGATTTAGGCAGATCTGTCTTTTACCTCCTCGGGGGTAGCAGCTGCAGATCACTGATAGGAATTAATACCAATTGCATGTTCATCTTGGTATGGCTGTGAAACAAGGATGCAAAGAACAAAGAATTGCTGGTAATCACGACTTCTGTGGTCAACGGTAGGATCCCAATGTCTTCACGAGGGGATCTAATTCATCCCATAATGACTGACTATCCCTAAGAGCAACTTCAATCCCATCATTTCCATTCAACTCCCTCATCAAAACCAAGACTATCTGACCAAAAGAAAGGATAATTCTACTTAACAGACATAATATAAAATCACAACTATAAATATAAATAAAGAAAAAGCAAACAGAAAACTTTTGAAAGCATGAGTTTTCTGTTTTTATTTATTTGCTCAACGGTGACCCATTTTGTCTTTGGTGGATTCAAGTTCTTAAACCAAAACTTTAAATAGATTCATTGGGAAAATAATTCAAAGTTGAGAAAATCCTATTCATTATATGATCATCTTCTGAACATTAACAAAAACAGTCCCTATTCTTTGAATTTACCAGCAGCACACCCAAGTTCACCAGAGAACCATTTCATAACAAGGTACTGTGATATTTGTGGGCATGGAGGTTCTGGAGGGCGGTGTGCCTGGAGAGGGCACGAAAACTCCGGTCCCCTTTTCCCATACCTCTCTCCCATACCTTCTCCCTGTGCCTCTCTGAGGATGTTCCTGAGTTGCATCCTTTAAATAAATCGGAAATCTGGTGGGTAAACCATTTTCCTGAGGTCTGTGAGCCACTCTAGCAAATGACCAAACCCAAGAGGGGGTCATGGGAACCCTCAATTTATAGCTGAATGGTCATAAGTACAGGTCATAGCCTGAGACTTGCGACTGGCATTTGAACTGGGGGCAGTCTTGTGGGACCGAGCCCTCAACCTGTGGGTTCTGTGCTAACCCCAGTTAGTGTCCGAATTAAATTGTATGACCCCCAGTGGGCATCTGCAGAGAATTAGAGAATTTCTGGGTATCCCACACTTTTGGTGACACAAGTATTCTTTGTCAGAGTATAGAGAAACAGTGTTTTTTCCACAGGTGCTTATGCTCAAACAGGTGCCAAGGTCAAAGTTAGGCCTTTGCACTCAGAGGATGGGATGACCTACATCACTGCCAGAGTGAGAATTCTCACCAACTGTGCCTATTGGCAAAATGGCCATGCTAAATTCAGATCAAAGGCCATATGTGCTATTTTCAAAAGAATTGAAACAAGAATCTAAATCCTAAAATCACATTGCTCTGGTGGTCATCTCTTCATTGGCTGTTAGGGACTAAATAAGAATGTAATTTCTTAATCTCTTTGACACCAATGGTAATTGATATCTGGAAACATGTCTTTCTTCTTTGTGTAACTTATTAGAATGATGTTTTAAAGTATTAGGGAGCCAGCTTGCTATCTCATGGTTTTGCCTGTTGATTTTATACAGCTCTTTCATTCAGACCCAAAGGGTTAGCTCAGGCTGCTTGAGGAAGGTCAGGTCCATTCCACCACGTCGTCTCTGTGCCAACCAATTTCTGTCCTCTGTATCCACTAAGCCAAAAGGAGAAGAGCAATATTTTGCACACGGCTTTTCAGGAGATGATTATCTCCTCCTAACACATGGTGGGACTTGACATGAGAATTACTATTCTATATTTCCATGTGAAAGAACTGCTAATGATTGCTTTGTTTTGTTTTCGGAAACAAGCATCAAAAATCTGGTTGCAACACTGAGAAAGGAAGGAAGAGAGAAAAAGAAGCCAGAGAAAATGCAGCATGAAAGATACTTGTTCACCATCATCATAAGCCACAGTCATTTATGGATAAGGAGACCAGGTAAGTTATTGTTCAATCTGGGATATGTCACCTGAAAGTGAAGGGGACACTGTTAGTAGTGATGTTGGGGGTGACTATCCTGTTCATTGCACACTCCTTAAATACAGGAAATGTGTTACAGGCTGAAAATATGGAGAGGCTGAAAATATTGTCTCCCTCTAATGCAAAAATTTAGTTGAGGAAAGAAGCTATTTAGAAAACAGAAATGATCAAGAAGCAGCTAAGTTTAGAGGTATGTTGACAATAACCAGGTGGTTGTCACAGGCTCAGAAAGGTTTCATGAAGTCTAACCTGGTCTGCGTTTTTATTAGCTGTCAAATCTTACATTTGTGGTTTTTTGTCTTGGTTTGGTTTTTTGCTGCTGGTGGGTGCAGAGATCCAAACCCTTGACGTGGGTATTGCCAACACCGTGCTCTAACCAACTGAGCTCACTGGCCAGCCCGGGTCTTACAATTGTACTTTCATTTACACTTCTCTAAACGTCTTTGGACATAGCTCGTTTGCTCCTCATGGCACCCTGGAGAGGCTGGCGAGGTGGACACCACTATGTCTATCTCACAGGTGAATCAGCAAAACCCAAGGAGATGGGTTCACCAGCCAACATCACTGCAAGTGAAGGGTGGATGAAGGACAAGCCAGATGCTCCACTTTTGTCTCAGTGTTCCCCATCGGTACTCAACATGGAACAGGACAAGGCAATCCCCGGACTGCCACGAGTGCGACTAGAGTGATGCGAACAAAACTTACAAGCTTGGCTAGAATACAACTCAAGTAGATAATGGGAGATCATATTAAAACCCCAGTTTGGGTAGGGGTGAGATCATGAACACTCTTGACTGCTTGGCAAAAACTGTTGAATGTGGGCTCCTGAAAAATGTGGGCCAAAGGCACGATGTACACAAAGTCACGTTGTAGGAAGATGCTAGAAACAGACAAGACTGTAGAACTCCAGCGGGTAGTGCTGTAGGTTGGAATTAAGATGTCAGGGCTTGAAGCAGAAGGGACATTGTGACTCCTTTGATGTGAGAAGGGATGAAAGATGAACGTGTGTTACTATAAGAGTAGTATTAACAAAATAAGGAAGCTTAGAAGAGCTGCTTGACAGTCTGTCTTTGTGGTCTTTCTATACTGGAACATACAGAAATACTGCTTTCTTTTTAATTACATAGTATTCCATAGTATAGTTGTACCAAACCTTATTTAGCATAATTCAATCTTGATCTTGCTTACCCTTTTGTCAACCTTTACATTTTCAACTGCAAATGAAAATCTTGTGTATTGTTGCCTTATACACATAAAACTATCAGAGGAAAACATGTATTCTGGTAACTATACTCTCAGGATGCTGTACATTTGGCATGAATACAGCATATCAAAAGGCACCCACAAAGTCTGACTCAGTAAATCAAAAGGTTCCATTCAAAGAACACTTATTGAGTAATTTCTGTGTGTCAGTCACAAGTAATGGGGCTGTAGGCTCGACCTCCAGGAATTCAGAGTCAAGTAGAGGGGACACACATGCGGCAAAATTGGGTACAAGAAGAATGACAAATTGCACTGGGGACATAAGTGAAATAAATACAAAAAGAACCCGGGAGATCCATTCTGAATGCAGGAGGTGGGTTGGAAGTAACCTTTAACATTAGAAATTGGTTTCATTGTCTTCCAAGTCTGAATGATACATAGTGGTTTAGCCATCCAAGAAATACATATCGATTGGTTAATTCTAAGAATGGCAGCCGACGTTTACACTACGTGCTGATGTAGTGTGAAGTGTTCCGCTTACCTTGCCTCATTTAATCAAATAATGCAGAGCAGGTTGGAATGAGAAAATATTCAGTATGCTTACCCTCTCATTCTTATATATTCCAGGTGTGGGGAACTGTGTGTCCTCACAATGACCCCCTGAGCTAAGGAGCCAAATAGGACAGACTGCTGACTTCCCGGTACGGAAGTAGCGGTGGGCTTGAGCATGGAGAGAGCTGAGGCTATAGCCCAGCAAGTTCGTGAGAACTGCATGCCCTCATTTTTGACGGCTGATAAGATCTATTTGGCTGACCGCAAGAACTGTGTAAGCTGCACTCAGAGCTGAACTTCTGCTGCTTGGAACGAAATGATGTGCTGATTCCAAGAAAACTTCTCAACGACCCCTGCCTTTTAATTTTTTTCTTTCCCTTCTTCCTCTTTTACATTTCTATATAAGAAATCTGATTGTAACAATAAACGAGACTTGATCAGAATACTGTCTTGTCTCAATTTCTCGCGTCTCTTGTTCCATCCCATTCCCACTCCCCCCTCCAGGGTCTGCGTTGAATATCCCACGGGTCGGGACATCCAGGAGTATGCTAAAAGGATATCTCTGTATATTTCTGCATTTTTTACTAATTCCATAAATATAGGAAAGCTATTACTAATTTAATCCATGTAATTATATACCTATGATAGTTTAAATATTTTCCAATTAAACACAGGTGCCAAATAATTATAATTACATACGAATTGTGGCTGTATATGGATAACACATCACCATGGAGAAATGATTACATTTAAAATATAATTTCACCGCATATTGGGTGTTTCATTTCTGCTTCTCCTGTTTCTTCCTCTTACACTTTTCTTGCTCCTGTTGCCTTTCTTCTTGGTCCTGTTCTTTCTATTCTTCTCCTTTTCCCTTCTCCTACCCCTCCTGGGGCTTCCTCTTCTGTGTTGCTTTCTTCAACTGACATGAAATAAGTATTCAGCTTCCACGATTCCCAGTATTGATGGTAATCCTTGCAGATGCAAGAATATCCCCTGAGCTTTGGGAATTAGCTTTTAGTCTGACTCTTTTATGTTAACCCAAGAGAAATGCTTTAATCTTTCTTTCTTTGTCCAGTGATTTTTTTCTTTCTACACAATTTCCTTTTACCAACACCCAATCCCATATAAAAGACAGGTCTGCCCAGTATCCAGATGAGTCTCTCCGTTGAATTTGGGGAGGCTCTGCAGAGCCCTGGAAGCTGGTGCTATTGTGGTCTGCAATTCAGCAGGTCCCTAGCATCCCTTCTCATCACCAGTTTCTGTATGTGGTTGGGCTGCGGAGGGAGCAGGGCCAGCAGCCTCTGTTAGAGTCAGTCTTTCATTCCTACACCCTGAACCAAACCCACTTTCTTCCTAGGACACTGCCAGGAGGAAAAGCAAGAGAGGAGCTGACGAGATCAGCCTACAGGCCTCAGGAGGGCAGAAGCTCCCGGTGTGGTTCTCTTCTGCCAGATACCTCATTGGAGTTGGCAAAGATAAGGTCATTGAGACAAGGAAAAACTCTGTGGACCCCTCTGCCCTCCTTGGCTGTGTTCCTGCAGCACAAGGTCATTTGCCTTTCTAGAAAAGCAACAAAAGCAAAGCAAAGCAGAGAGAGATGCATGCGGTGGGCAGGTCTTCACTACAGTGTGTTAATAGGCAGACATGTCTAGGAGTAAGAGCCAGAAACTAAGCTATTTAGAAAATGAGTGGAAGGTATAGTACACGGATTACATCTGGAAGAAAGAACCAGGCCATTAGCATTGTTTGAAGGAGGATTTGCAGAGCTCCCATACATCCTGTCACTCCCCCAAGCAGAGTTTTTGTCCTGGGTGTGAAAGGTGGTCTCTGAGCACTGGGAGAGTCCTCACGCTGCAGAACGGGGTCTGGGGAAAGTCACATGGTGCATGACTGGCTGCGCACCACACCCTCCTATACATACCCAACTTCTTCACTCTCTAACACGCAATCCTGGTGAAACAGTGAAAGGAAACATCAGACAACCTTAAAGGAAAAAATAAGGCACCAAAGGCAGCGTCTGGTTTGAAAAATGTGAGCATGGCATGGAAGAGGATGGGGGCACGTGAGCTCACCAGCCATCCGGTCCTACCCCTGGACATCCACGAAAGGTCAGAACTTGAGACCATAATAATAACTAGTGACTGGATGCCTCTGGTTTGGGATATTATGTTCACACACATCACTTCTTCAGGATGATTTCCCTCTTCATCAGAAGTGGTCCTAATTCCCTTCCCCTCCTTTTATAGGTAGACCAGGGATGGCTTGGCCAAGGAGACCCCGAGGAGTGGTAAAGGTCCCAGGGCCAAGGCCATGAGCCAGGGGCTTTCATCTAAATTGACAGGAGATGCAGCGGATAGAGGAGAAGGCAAAGGTGGAAAGACCCCCAAATTCCATGCACTGAGGAGAATATCAAACCAGAGAAGCCAGAATCAGAGGCAAAGCACCGAGAGTCTGCAACCATGGTCAGGAGCTCCAGCAGAAGCAGCGGAGGCTCAGCCCGGAGGGACTGTTTGAATGACTGTCTCCACCTGCCTGTCTTGTGCGCCTGGCCCTATGGGTAGTGCTGAGTGGGAAGATCACATTCCAGGGTGCTGGAGTCTGGCTGGGTGTGTGGAGGAGGCTCAGACTTTTTCTTTCTTCTGCCCCATAGTCTGTCTCTAGTGCCCAAACAGCACTGCTCTGGCCAGGGCCTGGGACTGGGTAGTGCTGAGTGGGAAGATCACATTCCAGGGTGCTGGAGTCTGGCTGGGTGTGTGGAGAAGGCTCAGACTTTTTCTTTCTTCTGCCCCATAGTCTGTCTCTAGTGCCCAAACAGCACTGCTCTGGCCAGGGCCTGGGATGGCTCCCTCAACCTCCAGCCCAGTGACTCATCTGTCAGTGATTCTCAAACAAAACACAGACACACACACATTCCATAAGTACACATTTTTGTGTGTTGTATGTTGTTTTCTGTTGTTGTTTTGTTTCTTTTTAGGCACAAGCATTCTCTAAGTACACTTGAGAAAAAAATGCACAATAAAACATTTTTCTCAAGGCAACCAAGCAGCACCGCACCCTGTGGGTCACACAGACAGCTCCTCACTGTGCTACATGGAACAGGTGAGCATCGTGATCCCAGAGCCTCCTAGGTAACTGTATCCATTAGCAATGTTTTGGGATGCTAAGAACATAAAGTTTAACTTACAATAGCTTAAACAAATAGGTTTTATTTTTCTGAGGTTACAAAATGGGTATGGAGGTGCTAAGCCAGTTTCCCCACTCCGCCATCCCAAAGGCCATGTGCTCAGCCCCTCACAGTCACAATGTGGCTGCCTCAGCTCCAGCCATCCAAAACCAGAAGGAGGGGAACGGCTGAAGCTGGTGTGTTCTTCTCTCCCACCTATAGCTTTTGTGAGGAAGCAAATCCTTTGGGAGAAACAGCCCCTGTCCACTTTTGTGTGTCTCACTGGTGACAACTGAGATTCTGGGCCATGGCTAGCTGCAAGAGAAGCCAGGAAAGCAAATATCTGTTTGTTTGGACTTCCAAAAATTCCATGCAGCTGTTAAAAAGTATTTTGTTCCACCGCTCTCTTCCCCTGTCCCTCTGATTCTATCCCTCTATCTCCCTCTTTACATCTATGGGTCTGGAATGGAATCGCGATAAAATTAAAAATGATCTTCTTAAAGAGATGTTTCCAGGTAGAAAAATGGCTTACCAAACCCCTGCCTCCACTGATTGGCAATCTACATGAAATTGCAAGAGGATTTGCAGGATAATCAGAGCTCTTGATCTCCAGAGGGGGAAGTTTTATTCTATTATCACTTACTCTAGGTTGTGATACTACAATGGTGGGAGCTTTTATGGTGGGAGGCAGGCAAAAAGAAAGGGGATTGGAAATGGCTATTGAGTTCCATGGCTTCCCTGTGGTTCCAAGACTGAGGTCACTATGCAGAAATAGTGACCCCTCCAGCCACTGGATGCTGGGTGGAGGCACAAGCTGGTTGCTTCTGGCCCCCAAGCCCACACCGTTTACCTCAGTCTGAGTCAGACATGCACAATAGGAGCTGTTCTCAAATGTTTTGGTTTCAGGACTGCTTAATACTCTTAAAGATTTAGGAACCATGAAGAGCTATTATTCATGTGGGTTGAACCTATCAATATTTACCATTTCGAAATTAAAACTGAGAAATTTTTAAAAAATTAATTCATTTTCAAATAACATGTGGACATAAAGTTAACATAAAGACTGTGCTCTATTTTCCAAAACATAGCTCTATTTTCCAAAAAACATAGTGGGCAGAGGAGCATCATTTGACATTTTGGCACGTCTCTTTGTTATCTATCTTAATGGGAGACAGCTGGATCCACCCGTCTGCTCCTGCAGTGTTTCATTATCACATAACAGGTGCATGGAGAAAACGTGACCACACACTCACGAGAGGATGAGCGTGACAAAGGCAGATAATGTCTTAGTATTATCATAAAAAGACTCCTGACCTTGCTGACCCACAAGTGTCAAGACCACTCTGAGAACCATGGCGGTGTAGACATAACCATGTGTTGTGAAGCCATCCACAAGTGTCTGCCATGGGCCCCATTCCCAATTTTGGGCTTCACCTTTTATTTGCATAACTAAGTGGCCAATGTAGATGTTAGTCTCAGCACTAAGAAAGGTCTTCCCCACGGTGACATGTAATTCTTCAAGGCTTACCAAGCTGAAAACTACCAGCAATTTTGAAATCACAGGCTTGTTTTGGTTTTCCTTCTATGCATGTGGATTGCAAAGGTCATAGGGTCTTTTCAGTCATGACTCAGACAAATGACACCTGCACTTTCTCCTCTCTGGTGACAAGGAAGCCCTCCCTCCCACACTCACAGTGTGACAGCAGGGTATCAAGTGTCTGAGACATGGGGCAGAGGAAGGAGACATCTACTTCCACCTCCAGCTTTTGCTGCTGTTTGTGCAGCCATCCTGGTCTACAGGGATTGCAGAAGACATGGGATGACAACCAAATTCACATTAACTCTTCACGAGCTCCAAGGATCAAACCTAAGACTCTTGGTCAACTGTGTTCAACATTTGATTACACCCACCCCTCTCTCAGTAAACTCTTCAGTTCCTTTACTATTCTCTTCTAACCATGAGATCATTCACAGGGCAACATCGGGGAGGGTGGCCAAGGACTTATGACACCTCCCTGCGTGATCTTCCATGAGTGTTCCATAGGTTCCTTTTGGAAATGTCAGGGGTATTGTGGGGAAATGGCAGAAAAGCTAGAGACACTATCCATTAGCATCTATGCCCTGTGACAGGGAAGAGACATGGGAATTTGGAGATGGGATACAGAATGACCCGGGCACCTTTTTCAAATTCCACATGCTGGTTCCTTTCCCCAAGCTTTTGGAGACAATCTCTTCTCACCCCTTCCACAGTTGAAAATCACCGATCTCTATTGTTAGGAAAGAGCTTTATTAAATTTAAATTTAGCCTGTGAGGTTGTGGATAACCCTATCTCTGTTTCTGAGAAACAACTGTTTACTATTCTAACAACTCCAGGAACTTGGCAACTGACGCACGGAGGACTGGCTAATGTAAGCTCTCAGAGCTCATGTGCAGCTGCTGTGCAAGAGACCCTTGCCCTAAATGTCCCCACCCACCAGCTGCATGTCCGGGTTAGAAGGGGCCCAGCCTGAGAATGCTGCAGGACCAAAAAAGTCAGCCAGGACCTATTTTGATGATCCTGGGGATTATCATTTGTAGAGTATGCATAAAGCAAATGTACTTCACAGGGCCTGGTTTTCCAAAGCCTTGCAGTTTCAAATATTGACCTTGCAAAGGATAGGAAATTTTCCCCAGGATATTGAGTCTCTGTTGCAAGGTAAGAATTGTAACACAGCAGGGTTGCTGTCTCAAAGACAGACAGGTTACTGATTGATATGTAAAGATCCTGGGAAATTGTAGTAAGAAGAGAATGTTTGCTAAAATCAAGCCTTTGTTAATGGATCACTTAATTGCCTAACAGAATGTCATCTGACTTGTTTTTACTCAATGTTACCAGCTTCTATTGTTAAACTTGTTAAAACTATGTCTCTTCCTGTAACTTCCTGGGCTAGAGAATAAATGCAGGAAGAGAACCCCAATTCGTGGTCGATTTCCCAAATGGAAGGAATGCCTCGTGTGTGAGGAAATTCTGGGATATTAACCCCTTTCTGGGGCTTCTCACTGCTCAGAAGAGATGGGCTTTGAGTAATCTTTGGCGGCTCCATCACCCAGGGGAAAGGGGTGACAAATCCGTGGGAGGCAAAGCAACAATCATTAAGAAAAGAAATTCCACAAAGTCCATGTAGCTCTTAAAAAGTATTTTGTTCCACCACTTTTTTCCCTTGTCCCTCTGAGTCCATTCCTGTATTTCCCTCTTTACATTTATGGATCTGGAACTGAATAGCAAGAAAAATGAAAAGAACTGTCCTAAAGAGATGTTCCTAGGTAGAAAACAGGTTCCTAAAACCCCTGCCTCCACCGATTGGATGGCCATCTGGATGAAATTGCAGGAGGATCTGCAGGATAATCAGAGCTCTTGATTTCTTTTTTTTTTTTTTTTTTGTCTTTTGTCTTTTTTCCGTGTCCGGCAACGGATCGCAACCCTCAGTGTCGCACCCGTACCAGACCGGGACCGGCAATGGGATCGCAACCCTCGGTGTTGCGTCCGCACCTAGCTCAGCCAGTGAGCAGCCGGTCTGTATGTGGGATCCGAACCCTTGGGCGGGAGCGCTGCCGCACTTCCCAAGCGGCGCACTATCCAGTGAGCCACCGGGCCGGCCCTCTTTTTTTTTTTTTTTTGTCTTTTGTCTTTTTTCCGTGTCCGGCAACGGATCGCAACCCTCAGTGTCGCACCCGTACCAGACCGGGACCGGCAATGGGATCGCAACCCTCGGTGTTGCGTCCGCACCTAGCTCAGCCAGTGAGCAGCCGGTCTGTATGTGGGATCCGAACCCTTGGGCGGGAGCGCTGCCGCACTTCCCAAGCGGCGCACTATCCAGTGAGCCACCGGGCCGGCCCTCTTTTTTTTTTTTTTTTGTCTTTTGTCTTTTTTCCGTGTCCGGCAACGGATCGCAACCCTCAGTGTCGCACCCGTACCAGACCGGGACCGGCAATGGGATCGCAACCCTCGGTGTTGCGTCCGCACCTAGCTCAGCCAGTGAGCAGCCGGTCTGTATGTGGGATCCGAACCCTTGGCGGGAGCGCCGCCATGCTCCCAAGCAGCACACTGTAGCAGTGCGCCACCAGGCCGGCCCCGCTCTTGATTTCTAAAGGGGGAATTTTTATTCTATTATCATGTACTCTAGGGAAAATATGATACATGGGTATCATGGCCAAATTTGTCAGTGAGCATCAGGAAGCTGCCTCACTCCCATTTTCAGTTTGAAATGTGTGCTGCAGGTAACCTCTGTTCAGATCCTCATTTCAAATCACACACACAGCACGTGACCTGTGGTGTTGGAGTGTGGTCACTGGACAGTAGGGGCAGATCAGTAACGGTATCTCTACAAGTGACATTATAGACATGCCATGCTGTGTGATCCCCATGGCTAAAATGAGACTCCAGAGACAGGAGAGAACGGAAAGTGATGACGTGAGCTGCCTGAACGACATTGTAACCTCAGACGGCATTGGTAGCCAGCACCATATAAACTAAATGGAATGAGGTTACATGCTTATGACGACATTGTGGCCAGAGAATGGTATGAAGTCAGGTGCTATTCTCTGTCTGAAGTGTCCCATCTAGCAAGCCTATGTGTCATGGAGAAAATAAAATAAAGCTTGTGGACTTCATCAATATTTGATGTTGGAAATGTGCTCTGGAAGAGCATAGAGTCTATGCACTGAAAGCGTCAATACATCTCAGCAAAACTTGTCCATCCCATGACTTCTGTGTTCATGTTGAACTTTTATGCCCAGCAGACCAGACGCCAGCCAACAAATATTTATTTAGCATTTACTATGATCAAAGCACTTAGCTAAAACCAGACAATTATACAAAGGTAAAGCAGACATTGAACCTGCCCTAAAAAGGATTATAAGCTAGTAGGTGGGAACATGTAATTAAAGAGTCGTTCTATGTGTACACATAGAAATATGTCTTTATATCACTGAATGTCTGACAGTAGCGGCCACAGTACTGCCCATAAAGTAGACAAATGAACCACATGCATGTGAGCAGGGCTGTTTTCATGGAGGATGCACAGAAATACCCTTCCAGAAAATTTTTTTTTTTTTTGTCCTTTTTGAGACCAGCCGCACCACGCTCAGCCAGTGAGCGCTGTGAGCGCACTGGTCGTCCCTATATAGGATCTGAACCCACGGCGGGAGCACTGCTGCGCTCCCTGCCCCGCACTCTCCTGAGTGCGCCATGGGCTCGGCCCCAGAAATTTTTTTCTTTCAAAATTCTCCAAGCCAGGGAAAGATTTCAGAACTTTCTTTTTAATAGATATTACTTGTTAATATTAACACTAACAGTGAAAAATAATGCTCAAAAAAATTAATAAACCGTGTTTATAAACTGATTTATAGCTCCCTATACAACCAAATGAATGATATTTTTATCAGATGCAATTCTGTCTTATTTCACAGTAAGTTCTACAGGGATTGAGGTTGGAGGAGGAGGTGGTAGCTTACTGCTTAGTCATTTGTGACTCTGTAGCTCAGTGGTTAGACCCCACATCATCCCCCCCACCCCATTCCGGGTCTGAGGAGAGAAGATAAATGTAAATTACATTGAGTCAATGATACAGGGAGGGATTTACTTTGCAGGTGACTCTAACAGTCAAGTGAAAATGACACATGGATGTGATAAGAACCCAGTCTAGCACGAAGTTTCTCTGAGGCTTATGTTTCAGTTCTATGAAAGAATATTAGTGTTGTATAATCAAACAAATAATTCTTATATTTTGGACCTTTTAAAATATATACAAGTGCTATTTTGATTTAAATGCTTTTCATTTATAAGGTTTTAATCATTAAACTGACTCCATTAAAAATTAAATAACAGTTGCTTTGAATAAGGGTGGAATAGAGTCTTGGCGGTGTGGCATCTGAAATCTTATTATTTGTATTGTTTTGGAAAAGAAGGGCATAGAAATGGACCTTTTCTAGAAGTCTGGGGGCTCCTGGCTAGCTCAGCCAGTGGAATGTGAGACGCTTAATCTAGAAGTCTGGCAAAAAGTTTAAAAGCAAATTTGAAATACGTCCTTTTAGCTTCTTGATAAAAACATTTTTTTCAAACAACAAGCTTACCAGCAAATGATCAGACACATGGTTAGTGCCCTGCACCATTCGCCCATCCATCCTGGGTCTGGGGAGACAAGATTAATGCAAAACACATGGAGTCAAGGATGCTTTCTGTGATTGACACCCTCATGGTCCTGCCGTGGTAGCTATTCTTTCCACCAAAGGCCAATACCACTCTTGTGGGGTCCTTTGGCACTTGGCACCAGGCCCAGGAGGTGACCATGCTGGAAGGACACTGCCCACGAGGCCTGTCATGCTGACGAGGTGCACTCACCTGTGCTGCCTGCCTGTACCTACTGTGGCACCTTAACCTGTGCATCCCTGACTGTGGTGCTGGCCAATCCCACCTGCCCCAGCTGGGTGAGTCCAGGGACTCCCTTTCCCCAACTCCATGCACACACACACTCCCCTCTCTCTCCCCTGTTCCTTGGTCCTCGCAGACCCATCACTGCACAGTCCCATGTCCGAGTCCAGCCAGCGCTGTCTGCCACCTACCCTCACCCCCACCATGTCTAGCATCACGATCTGTTGGAAATGGGACCTTCCATGGAGGAAGGGGACAGAGAGACAGAGAGACAGCGAGAGAGGCCTTCCCACCCCCTCCTCCCCATCCCCTCGGCTCTTCCCCCTCAACACAAGTCCATGTATTGCATGGGGGGGGTAGTGAGAGCCCCCATTGCGTCCTGTATGTCCCTGTCACTCAGCCCCCTCCACTCCCCACCACCTCAGACCCCCAACTTGTCCATGGTGAGAAGAGCAGGGGCGGGGGATGAAGCCACAGAGATATAATGGAGCCCAGCACTGTCCTCACTGCCCCTGTCCCCTGGGCCACCATCCCCACTAAAGGGGCTTCCAACCACCATGCCCACCCTGTCAGCTCCATGCCCTCCCACTCCAGCAGCTCCTGCTGTGGTCCTTTCCTCTGTAGGAGCCGCAGTCTCTTTCTGCCCACCCCTTCCCAGCCTCCAAGGCTCCCAGCTTCAATCCACCATGCTGCTTGGATTTGTGGTCACCCTAGTTTGGCTGTGTCTCAACCTCTGGCAAAATACACATAACATGGGCCGGCCCGGTGGCGCACTGCTACAGTGCACCGCTTGGGAGCGAGGCGGCGCTCCCGCCGAGGGTTCGGATCCCACATACAGACCAGTTCCTGTTCACTGGCTGAGCGAGGTGCGGGCGCAACACTGAGGGTTGCGATCCCGTTGCCAGTCCCGGTCCGGTACGGGCGCGACACTGAGGGTTGCAATCCATTGCCGGTCACGAAAAAAAAAAAAAACACATAACATAAAATGTACCATCTAACCATTCTTAAGTGTGCACTTGGGTTACATTAAATACATTCATAATGGTGCATAACCATCACCACCAATCATCTTCAGGACTCTTCTCATTGTGTAGAACCAAATCTCTGTCCCCATTGAACACAAACTCCCCATCACCCTTGCCCAGCCCCTGGCAACCACAGTTCCCCTTTCTGTCTCTGTGAATTTGACTCCTCTAAGTACCTCGTATAAGCAGAATCATACAGTGTTTGTCTTTTGGCCACTGGCTTATCGTGACTTAGCATAATGTCCTCAAGGTCCACCCATGCTGTAGCACGTGTCAGAATTGCCTTCCTTTATACATATGTACACATTTTGCTTATCCATCCATCCGTCTATGGGCACACAGGTGGCTTCTGCTGTGCTGTTTCTTCTGCATGGAACGTTTGTCCTGCACCCCCTTACCCACGTGCTTCTCAGTCTCCGAGGAGCAGCTGAGATGTCCCCTCTGTGGCTCTCCATGACCTGCTTCTCCCTGTCCCTCCAGGTAGACCTCACTGTCCCCTGACCTGAATTTCCATCCTTCTCATGCACACGTCCATCAGCACATGTATCACATAGTGCGAGGGGTTTTATGTATGTTCCATCCTCCTCCGTGCACGATACACACCTCGGGGAGTTTTGGGAAGGTCAAGGAACATGTCTGCTCCCTCTTTAACTCCCAATGAATAAGGGTTTGATGAACAGGGTCAAGCATATATTATTTATTAGTTCTACAGTGTAGATGTGTTGTAGATTATTCAATAAATGTTTTTAAAAAGTGTGCACCTACCAGGTGCTGGAAACTATTCTAGACACCAGACGTACCTCCGTAAAAGTGGCAGAGAAAGTGCCCACAGTCAGGGACATGGTGGGGGAGGGGCAGGCAGGTAAACGAATAAAATCATCTCAGAGAGCCTTAAATTCTGTGGATAAGGTACTACAGGGTGAGGGGATAGAGTGTCGAGGTGGCATACTTCACAGTGAGTGGACACAGAAGGCCATTCTGAGGAAATATTAGTAACATTTGCTCTAAGACTAAATGACAAGAAGCGGCTGGTGGAGATTCGGGAGGTGCAATATTCCAGACAGGGAACAGCAATCACAGAGCCCAAGGTCATGTGTGAGACACAGGAAAGTCCATGTTGTTGGAGAAACATGAGAGAGGCAATGTTACCGACTGAATCATGTCCACCCCGAAATTCATGTGTTGGAGCCCTAGCCCTCAATGTGATGGGATTTGGAGATGGGGCCTCTGGGAGATGATCAGGCTTAGATGAGGTCATGAGGGTGGGGCCTTCATGGGGAGATTTGTGCCCTTCAGCAGAGACAGTGAGGGAGATGCAAGCTGGTGCAGGCCTCACTGGAAACCAAATGCTGCTGGAAACTTGACTCAGACTTTCCAGCCTCCAGAACCATGAGACAATAAATGTCTGCTGCTTAAGCCACTTAGCCTAGGGTACTCTGTTAAGGCAGTCTGATAATAACCCCAGATGAGGTAAAAACAGTAGGCAGGGGAGCAGATCTTTTAGGGCCTGTGGATCGTGGAAAGGAATATGAAAATGTCGTCACCCTCTGTGTGCCGGATTGACCAAGGTCAGTTGTCTCTTGCTACATAAAAACTACCCCCAAAATTAGCAGCTTGAAACAACAGCCACTACTGACAATGGTACTTCAAAAAGTTCATGGTAAGATTTGTATTATCTTTCAATTCTATTTTTCCATGAACTGCTCATGATTTTGCAATTTGGGTAGGGCTCAATGGGCTCAACTTGACTCTGACCCTCAGATGTCAGCTGAGGTCACACTTCCAGCTGCGTTCAGCTGGGAACTCCACTGGGGCTGGAACACACAGATGGCTGGGGACGTGGCTTCTCGTGATCTGCTAGTCTATCCTGACCTCCTTTTCATGGCAACTGGACCCCAAAAAGATGAAAGCAGAAGCCACAATACCTGGGAACAGAAGTCCCATAATGTCACTTCTGCCACTTGTATTAGCCACACTTCACTACCTTCTTAATACTCCTCAAAGACTCGTGAAATTATGGCACGTGACTTGAAGTCCAGTATCTTGTGGCCTGCCTTGGGTCCAGATATAGGAAAGGCTCCTTGGAGGTGAGTTCTCCAGCTGGATGCTTGTGAATTACGTAGTTTTCTACCTCTCATGCACCTGCCATCTAATAGTGAGGCAGGGTTAGCTGCCACCTCTGGTCCATAGCAGTTATGAAATCAGCCAGGCACATCTCATTTATGCCCTTGACTCCAGTGGCAGGGGCAGTGGACACAGAAAGTTCCTTGTTTATGGTCCAGTTCTGCTCTCTGGATGTGGCTTTCTGATCCACTGTTCTCCATTGCTCCTGTTCCACCCTCTGAGCCTTCAACTCTGCCTTGAGTTGTCTTTGTTTTTTGGTAGTGATTGACCAATGGTTGCAGCAGATTCTGCTTGGCCCTAGGAGTGTTGGGCTTCCAAAATGTCTTTGCATTGGCACTCTCTCTGGTCCCCTTTAATCTAACATTGTACAATTCTTTCAAAATCTTTGTGGGCTTTTTATCAAATTAAAATCCACTTCATTAGACAAAAACTGCATTCACAATTCTTTTCAAGATTAGCCCCTCTCTGCTTTGGGCTACAAGTCAGGGTGCTGTAAAACAATGTTCTTCAGGTTTTCAGAAACCTAAGGGAAAGGCTCTCTGAAGCCACATTAGGCTTGCATTAGGGGGTTTCTACGTTGTTCCTAGGACCCAAAGCTTAGGTGTGGTAACTAAATCTCTTTCTTGTTCCTGCTGAGGTAAAACGACTATTATTAATAATAGCTAATATTGATTAAACTCATTCTCCGTACCAAGCAACTTTGAGAGTTTTGCACTATCTCTGTCTTGCAGATGAGGAAACTGAGATCTAGAGAGGTTAGCTAGTTGGCCCAAGATAGCAAATGGCAGAGGAAGAATCCGAGCTTAGGTTGTCTGGGCTGAGAGCTGTCTGCGTGATCCCCAGCTCTGCCTGGCTCTTCCTGGGTTGTGCGTACTGCAAAACTCTTGTCAGTCCCCTTACCTGAAGTAGCTTCTGTTTTCTGACCCCCTTCCTGGAGTTTGGGCCTGATTACATGCTGAGATGCTTCCTAATACTGATTCTGGGTCTTTCTTTTAAAAAAGAAAAATTAAATATGAATCTTAATGAAGCATACCACACAGTATAGTGTAAATCTTGATGATTTTTCACAAAATGAATTCACCTGGTACTTACCACCCAAACCCAAGAAATAGAACATTTGCATGACCTCAGAAACCCTCGTGGCCTCTCCTGGTAACTACCTATTTCTGTTGCACAAATGATTTCCTTTCTTACAGATGAATTTTGACTGTTTTGGGACTTTTCATAGATAGGATCAGGTCATATATATTATTTCGTATCTGGCTTCTATTGCTTCACATTCTGCTTGTAAGATTCAGTTATATTACTGTGGGAGCAATGGTTTGTTTATTTGCGTTCCTGAACAGTATCCCATTGCATGACTATTCCGTGATGTATGCATCCACTCTTCTGCTGGATTTCCAGGTTGAGCTCTGCAAATAATGCTGCTGTGGGTATTCTTGGACATGCTTCTCAGTGCACACAGGTACACCTTTCTGTTGAGTATAAAACACCTGGGAGTTTTAGTAATTATGAAATGGTAATTTTACAAAGTATTTGTATCAATTGGCACTTCCAACCGCAGTATAAGACATTTTCAAATGCTCCACATCCTTACCAACATTTGGTATTGCCAGTCTTTTTCGTATTAGCCATTCTGGTGGGTGCATCATGAAATCTCATTGTAGCTCTAATTTGACTGATTAAAAATAATGTGGAGAACATGCTCAAATGTTTATCAGACATTCAAATATTGTCTTTTTTGAAGTGACAGTTCAAGTCTTTTGCCCATTTTTCATTGGGTTGTCTATCTTTTCTTTTTGACTTAGAGTAGTTCTTTAAATATTTTGTATGTCTATCAGTCATTTGTCAGATATATGAATTGCAAGTATTTTCTCTATTCTGTGGATTTTTTTTGCACTATCTTAATGGTGTTTTTGGTAAGCCTATCTCCTAAATATCAGTACTCCTAGACTGCCAGCTGGTAAACCCTACTCCCAATGGGGTCACCCCATTTATTCTGGGCCCTCTATAAAGTGACCCCTGCCTGTACCCTTGCCTCCAAGAAAACGTCTCTGCTGGCTGCACTGAACACCCTCAGAATTTGGTGCACCTGTTCCTGTCCTTCCAGGGCCAGCTTTGTCCCAGCAAGTAGATCCAGTTCCAGGTTCTGGCACCTTCCAGTCTTCTCAGACTTCCCTGCAATTAACTAGCTGTGCCCAATCGTGTTCTGAAAATAAGTTCGGGATGTCCAAACAATTGACTTATAAATGAACTTTGGGACCCCATGACTTTGTACATCAGGGGAGTCCTAGATGTTCTATTTATTTCTGTCTTAGTCACCTAGGATCAAGTACCTCTTCTAGCCAAAGGGAACTGGAAAATTAAAACCACGATTGTGAATCACCAAGATGCCTCTGCAATTTAGTACCAGCCCACTGATCCATGGAAGAGATTATACTATGGAAAAATCACTAATGCCAAATTGAGAAATTCAACAAATAATTTTTAAGTGTCTGATGTGTCAGTCATTATTCAAACACTGCAGAAGTAATAAAAGAAAAAAACCAACAATTTATGCACCCATGGCACTAATATTTTAGATGCAGAGGAAACCAGTAGAGAAGCTCAATAAGACATTTAGCATGTTAGATAATGGGTGATAAGGAAGGGAGGCAAGCATCACAATGGTGGTAGCTGGCTATCAGTATTTGTAGAAGGACTTCCAGGTAAGGTGGTATTTGATCAAAAGGAGAAAGCTATGGAGATATCTGGGGCAAGAGCACCGAATGCACAGGGAACAGCAAATGCAAAGATCCTGAGGTGGAATTGTGTCTCGTGCGATAAAATAAAAAATGTGAGCAACCAAGAGGCAACTCCGGTGTGGCTGAAGTTGAGAGAGGAAGGCAGAGAGAAATAGAAGAGGTCAAAGAGGCATAAAGGGGTTAGGACCTTCCAGGTCATTGACCTACAGTATGCTTTAGGGCTATATGAATTTGGGGTAGTGAGGCCCAGAGGCCAGGTTTGCCTTATGGGTAGATAAGGAAGATGTTGTAATTTGGGAGGTGTTAAGAGCAGCATGCTGCAATATCGAAACATCAAGTTGTACACCTTAAGTATGCACAGTTTTTATATGTGAATATCTCAATAAAGCTGTTAAAAAATGAAATTACCATTAAATCTTAAAAAAAAAAAGAGCAGTATGCTGCTGCCCCAAGGGGAAAGGAAGAAACAGCCATGGGGACAGGGCTAGGGGCCATGCTCCCCAGCCAGGATTTTGGCTGTACATCACGAGCACTGAATCCAGGAGAGAAGAAGATTCAGGGAAGGGCCAGGACATGGGAGGGAATTAAACTCCAGACCTAGATGTTCAGAAGAGCCCAGCTGGCTTCTTGCAGAGAATTAATGGATGAGAAAAATGGCCGAGATCACGTTCGGAGAGCGCATTGGTGCAAAGCTGATTATTTAAGAGTCAACTTCTCTCTGGTGTCTGCTTGCTTGGGTCATTCTCTTGTCCCTTAAGTTATGTTTTTCTTTGTTTTGGGATTTTTATCTGGAAGAGAATAATTCCATCCAAGCTTCCAACCATTACTGGAGGAGGAATTCTTATATTATTTTTAAAAATTCAAGATGTCTGTCTTTTCAGGAACTCTATCTTGCTAGACATGTTCTCTGTTAGTTCTGACTTATATTCTTCTTCTTGCTCAGTAGTTCTCCTTAAATAAGATATATTTTTCTTTGTTGGCTCATTGGGGTTCTAGTCTGATACTTGATTACCCAAGTTGAAAGCTGAAGCCGTCTCTTCTCCTATGAGCTGGCCGTGTAGACGCAACCAGGTTGACAGTCCCATTGAGGACCATGGACAAAGTCTTCCTGTTCTGTTTCTTACTGTCCTTGCCACGGGATCAGTTAAGACTTGAGGCATTGTTGAGCTTTATATTCAATATTGTTTGCTGTGCAACAATATTATCACAAACTTAGTGGCTTTGAACAACACACATTGATTATTTCTCAGTTTCTGTGGTTCAAGAGTCAAAATACAGGCTGGGTCCTCTGCTTTGGGGTCCCACAAAACTTCAGTCAAGGTGTCACCTGGGCTGTGGGCTCATCCGAGGCCCCACCAGGGAATGATCTGCTTCCCAGCTCGCTTGGCTGTTGGCAACACTCAGTTCTTCATCACTCAGTCTGTTGGACTGAGGGTCTCAGTTTCTTGCTGGATGTTGGCTGGACGTTTCCCTTAGTTCCTTGCCTTATAGGTCCTTCCGACAATCACTCCTTTCCTCGAAGCCAGCAAGAGAGAGTCTCCTGGCAAGACCAATGTTACAGTCTTGTGTAGTGTCACCACAGACATGTGATCACACATATCCTGTCACCATGGCTGTATTCTGTGGATGAGAATCAAGTCACAGGTCCAACCCACACTCAAGGCAGGGGATTGCACAAAGGCATGCACACTGGGAGGCAGAGATCGCAGGGGTCATTCTTAGAGTCAGTCTGCCACAGTGCGTCCTCCAGCTCCCAGGGATTCATGTCTCTCCCAAGTGAAAATACATTCACCCCTCCCAAGGATCCTAAGAGTGTCACCCCATTACAGCATGTGCACAAATCCAGAATCTCATCATCTAAATGAGATCCAGGTGTGGATGAGGCTTCTAGAGTGTAGTTCCTCTCAATCTGTCAATCGGTAAAACTAAACAGGTTGGGGGAAAAATTGAGACCCAAAGGAGCATACTAGTTTGTAAATATGGAATCAGCTAAGTTTATTATCAAACTAACAGGAAAAGCCATCCAGAATGTATGCGTGCAGGTAGCCCACAAATGGCTACAAAGCCATTGTGAATTTTCTGTTCTGCTTATCTACAATTAAAGCTAGTTTTTACACCTTGTCCTACTCTCACGAACAGTCAGTAGTTACTCAACGTGCATCAGTAGTTACACTAGGCTTGCTCCAATGTCCTGTTTTCATAACTCGTCATCAGTACCCCCTAGGGTATCCTGGGCACTGCGTCGACTTGACACTACAAATCATGAGTGATATTCTTCAACATTCCTGAGAAGGTTAGATTCAGTTCAGTTTCCCATGAGAGGCAAGATATCCGATTCCCACTTCCCATACCCAACATTCCCATTCAAAAACAAGGAATATAGGAGCTATAAAGGAGTCAGTTGTCCATGGAAATTCTGAAATCCATCAGGCAAATATTGGATGTTCCTTGATTGGGTTTCAAGGCCTGAGAATGATCTTTGTAGCTCCTGGTTCCACCCTTTGGATTCTTGGTTCTACACTCTGAGTCATCCTTTTTATATGAAAGATTGTGTTCTCAGCTGAGCACTTTTACTACTCAGTAGAATTTGGGGGGTCCTGACATACACTTTTCATTTTGGACTGATTGACCCTTTCAGTTAATGCTGGCAGTGTTTTCACTGAAATAATTTTCTCCAATATGAGGGTACTTCAAAAAGTTCATGGACAAATAGAATTAAAAAATAATAAAAATCTTTCTGTGAACTTTTTGACGTACCCTCAT